>NC_042986.1:600000-850000 GCF_901001165.1 Salmo trutta | reverse complement strand
TTCCACAATTTAACTTTTAAGAAGGCACACCTGTTGATTGAAATGCATTCCAGGGGACTACCTCATGAAGCTGGTTGAGAGAATGCCAAGAGTGTGCAAAGCTGTCATCAAGGCAAAAGGTGGCTATTTGAAGAATCTCAAATATAAAATATATTTGGATTTGTTTCAACACTTTCTTGTTTACTACATGAATCCATATGTGTTATTTCATAGTTTTGATGTCTTCACTATTAATCTACAATGTAGAAAATAGTCAAAATAAAGAAAAACCCTTGAATGAGTAGGTGTTCTAAAACTTTTGACCGGTAGTGTACATATTTCCTCGATTAACCTGTACCCCCGCATATTGACCCGGTACCTGTATCCCCGCATATTGACTCGGTACCTGTACCCCCGCATATTGACTCGGTACCTGTACCCCCGCATATATAGCGTCGTTAAGTTATTGTTGCTTTTTTATTTACTTTAGTTTATTTAGTAAATATTTTCTTAACTAACAATGCAGAAAAATAAGAGTTAAGGGCTTGTAAGTATGCATTTCACTAAGGTCTACACCTGTTGTATTCGCTGCATGTGACAAATAACATTTGATTTGATTAATTATTTCCTACATTTTACACACATGCTGCTTTTTCCTCCAACAGATGTCGCTAGTGTGCAAAGCTAGAGCATGTTTGCACTTTCGTCAATTTTTGGACCACCATGACCGCATGTGTTAAAGTCACATAGTGTTCTAACTGCATTTACTGTGGAGGCTACTCTGTCAACAATGCCTGTATGTTAACCTAAACCATTTAGTGAAACCACAAGATAAATCTATTAAAACAGTAGTGTTTTAGACTTCTCTATAGAACTAATGGGCACTCGTTTTAGTCAAATTTATTTGTACGTATATTGGGGAAAACTCACCATTAGCTGAATCTAAAATCACAATCTGATTAAGTACATAACTTATTTCCTGGTGTAATTTGATCCAATTGGATTGCTTGCATATCATTAAATGGAGAATTCGAACAAAAAAAACATTGTTTAGAATGTTTTTCTCCACTCACTAAAGGTTTTGTGTGGATAGAAGGTGTTTGTTTTGAGGGTATATTTGTATGTAATGAATTGCTTATGTTTTTGTGGTGTCTACCTTGTGTGTATTTATTTATGTACAGTATTTCTGTGTGCTGCTGGTATTGCAAGGCAGTCAGCAGCCTCACAGTGGACTGGAGAGGGGTGGACTAC
This sequence comes from Salmo trutta, assembly GCF_901001165.1. Classification (NCBI taxonomy): domain Eukaryota; kingdom Metazoa; phylum Chordata; class Actinopteri; order Salmoniformes; family Salmonidae; genus Salmo; species Salmo trutta. Next base: position 848,770 of record NC_042986.1, on the reverse strand, counting down.
ATGAAGCGTGGGGCTCACTCAGGACTGGCCTGTTCAAGTAGGGAGGCAGGACCGGGACTGAGACCACCTTACACTGCTCAGCCCCCCCCCCCCCACCCTAACCATCACACCCCCCACCAGCACCCCTCCTCCACTCCCGACACACTCACACTCTCCTGTGCCTGTCTCTCTCCATTCTACCAAGCAGCCAGCCAGACCTCTCTCTTCTTCTGCCCTGTCGACATCCCTCGAGTGTTCCACGCCTTTCTCCCTCAGCCTCCTCAGCCGTGCCCGTCTGCCCTCGCCTCCGCTGACGGTCCAAGTCTATCTACAACTGCAACAAGTTCCCTGGGACTTTTTCAGAAACTTTTTCCTCAATACCTTTTTTTCTTTTTGCTTCCTCCCTTGAGACGCCAGTGCGGGTTGTGCTGTGTGATAGGGTCTAGTGTTGCTCTTCGCCTTCGGGGTCTCTGTACGCTGTTGACCGGAGGAGAAGACTACTTGTCACCATGATCAAAGTTCAGCTGCTGCTCTTGCTGGGCCTGGTCGGCCCCTTCTGTGCCGTCGCACGCGCAAGTAAGTCAACATCCAGGGCTCGAGCCCTCCTAGCACACCGTGTCCGGTCACTCTGCTCAGCTCTCACACTTACTCACACACACCACACCTCTCTTCTCATACTCACACACCCTTTGTCTGTTTGGCTTGTATCCGGGAGAGTCCTGAATTTGAATCTCGGGGCCACTCTTTGTCCTTAGTTCAAAAGTTCCACTCTCAAGGAAGAGCGTACACATGTTCTCTTTGGTTTGTTTGATGTAGGTTTTATTTTATTCTTCACAGTAGTCTTTGTCATTTAACATTTGCTCAGCTATGGTATAGGACTCTTGTATTCTCCTCTAGGTATAAGTTCATTTAGCAGTGAATTTCTTTGGCTCATCCTGGATGGAAAAAGACAAGCCTTGGCTGAGGGTGTTAATGTAATACACAGGGCCGACTGGGTGGATAGTCTGTGTCAATTCTACCCCCTACCCCACACCTCAGGGAGGAGGAAAAGTTTGATTTAGAGACGGGGGAATGTGATGTAATGGTGCTAGGTCTTGTGCCTCATGCACATGAGTTCTTGTCTGCCGGCAGGGAGTAAAAGGAATATCCTTTGGAAGGCTCCCAAATAGTGCTCGGGTCTGACTCGCCAAATATACACACTGTACACGTTTATCGGAAAGCTTACCACTGTCCCTCGCCAATCCTGGGTTCCAAAGTCTTTCCCCATGGGGTGGGAGGGAAAGAGAGGAAGGGGCAGAGACTGAGTGCTGCAGGGCTGGTTTGCGTGTGGGTATTAATAGAGGGTAGCTCTATATTTTAAGACTGTCATATGGATGGGACCGGGAGAGCGAACAACCGGCTACGTGAGGGCTTAACAGTGAGAGCTGCTGCTGCTGCCCCACCCCTACCACATATTGTTAGACTGCCAGGACCCACCACCCCCTCCACATTTACCCATCTTTGGCAGGGTATCAAGCTTTACAGGCCCCCTTCACCCCTCATTCCGGCCGCCCCCTGATACTATTCCCCCTACTCCCGGTTGATGAGTCTAGGGGCGGGGGAAGTTGGTGGGATTTATTTTTAAACAGCAACCTTTACCGACCAGACGTGCCTCTTTCCAACGAAGGCCTGTTTGTAAGAGTGTTAACTCCTCAAGCATTTCCTCTCTGCCCCATACCCTGACGAAAATAATATAATAAACAAATATAACAACTGGCACACGCTCCGAACAGAGCCTGTTGATTCTTGACTCCCCTACATTCCTTGCCGACACCCCTCCCAACTCATAATGAGCTTTGTCTGAGCCACTCGCCTTTTAAAAGACTCCATCCAGCACATCTGGCTGCAGACACGGGTCAATGCTCTCTGTCCGTGCCGGCTTGTAAAGTGACTCAAGTGTGTGCTCATTCGCCAAATATGAGGCGTACGATATAAAATCCACTCAGGAAAAGCATTGCTTACATCAATATATTATTTTTTTTGCCATTCAAAATGTAGAGTTGAAAGTTGTAAGCCTACCTCTAAAGCAAAATCTGTGCGGTGAAAAAAACAAATATCTATTTGAGTCGGCCCAGGCGGAGGCCATTTTAGGTCACGAACGAGGTAGCCCCAGACGTAGTTGTAGGGTTGGTGTGGCAGGCACTGACAGAGAAGGTAATTCAGCCCTGCCATTAGACCAAGGGGGCACTCCCACAACATGGCCGAACCAAGGGTTTGTGTGTCTTCACTGTCAGCATGAACATCTCATGTCTCTAGCACCTACGCCACAGTGCCAGACACGGAGCAAAGAAGAAGTAACCCACAGGGCTGCATAGAAACGTATACACCAGTGAACTGAGAAAAATTGTATGTTTTTCTGGACTTTCATTTGATATATTACTAACGTTCCCTGATATTTATTGTGGCTCCCTTTTTAGGTCATCTCAATTCATTTTTGCTGTACTTAATGTAATGAATAATAGATTGAGTTTCACAGCATATATTTATCGCTATACACTCAGTGGCCAGTTTTAGGTTCACTCATTTAGTACCGGGGTCGGACCCCACTTTGCCTCCAGAACAGCCTGAGTTCTTAGTGGCATGGGTTCTACAAGGTGTGGCATTCAAATGTTGCTCAAGAGACCTAACGTGTGCCAGGAAAACATTCCCCAAACCATTACACCACTCCCACCAACCTGTACCGCTGACACCAAGCAGGATGGGGCCATGGACTCATGCTGCTTACGCCAAATCCTGCCATCAGCATGATGGAACCAGGATTTGTCGGACCATGCAATGTTTTTCCACAACTCAATTGTCCAGTGCACCGTTGATCGTACCATGCTCAAAGTCGCTTAGGTCACTTGTTTTGCCCATTGTAACGTTCAATCAAACTAACTGAATGCTTGTTTGCCTCCTTTATAAGCCACGGCCACATGACTCACTGTGTCTGTAGGAGCGAACATTTTTGTGAATGGGGTGGTGTACCTAATAAATTGGCCTAACTGGAGTATTTCTGTAATGACTTGATATTTCTTGTTTGCCCGATTATATTGTTCAAGTACATTTGATATAGGCCCATGGCTTCATAGAAGTCTTGTGCAATTAGTGGCCTCAGTGATGTTGTCCAGAAGATACATGTTTAATGTCCTGTATCTCCAATCATGGGAAAATAAACGCGGCCTATATGTGGATACTATTGTGTCTAAGATAAGAGCCAGTTAGCCAGAGTGGAATATTCTATCGGACCTCTCCCACTCAACTCAAAGTGCCAGGCAGAGAGGTGTGGCGCTATATGTTTATGCGTGACTCCTACAGCTAGCATGGGAGGCTAGCTGTGCTGCAAGGTGCCATACTGTGATGAGATGGGCAGATACCTCCCTCCCCAGCTTAGGAACAACATTCTTGGGCTCCGGGGCCACAGCAGACACACACACACTCCCTCACAAGTCTGGAGATGGGCCCTTCCTGTCTACAGACAGCTTAGCACAGACTCACACACTCACTCATATGCACACACAGGGGAGCCTCAGTGGCAGCTGATTGTGATGGTGATGGATGTGTACTGCTCCCTCCTTTGCTCTCACTATCTTTCTCTCTCCCCCTCTCTCTCTTCCCCTCTTCTCTCTCACGATGCCATTACTGTCCGACAGGCAGGATCTCCACCCCATACGGGCCCCACCGCTTCTCCTGGCCCTTTGCTGTATTCTCTCACTTTTCACTCTCGCCCCTTTGCCTGCCTGCCTTTTATGCCCCCCTTCTCTCCAAAGAGCTTGTTTGAGAGAAATTTTAATGCAGGGCGATTGAGAGACTTTTAATGCCCAGCGGTGGTTAAGGGAGCTGATGACACACGCACTCAAACTAAAGCATGCACTCACACATCTGCTCTGAGGTCAGGCTATCATGGGACATTAAATCAGAGACAGACTGTGGGACTAGGATCTGTTCACGAAATAGAGCTAGAGAGAGCGAATAAACGGAATGAGCTGCCGCTGAGCTCTCCCCTCTAAGTAAAAAACATACCGTTCCCTTTGGGCTTCCCTCCACCCTTTTTACACCCCTCTCCTTTTGCAGAGCTACAGCATTCCCAAAACCTTTATCAGGACAACTTAATCCACAGGATGAGGCGGGGCAGAGAGAAGATAGGGGGAGAGAAGTATGGTGGGGGAGAGATGTCGTGTTCTCTTACTCACTAGCGCATCTGTATTAGCCAACACAGTGGAAAGGAAATAGTACTTAGAGCTAATTGTGAGCGCAGCAGACATAACGAAGCAATTGTTAGCGGAGTGGGGGGGACATGAATACATATAGCGCAAGGCTATTCTCACTCAAGCATGGGCACTTTATCATCAGACATTCCAAACAAACAAACGTTGCAGTTTCAAGTGCTTCACGATCCGCAGTGGGAGAACAACTGTTTTGTTATATTTGAACCTGCTTGTTTCTAATGAACGTTAGAGCAAATGGGCAACAGAGAGAGCGAGAGAGATTTAACTCATAGAGCATTCTCTATTACGAACGGTCTCGAACAATCAGGGAAAAGGACGAAGAAATGATGTCAGGTTCTAAGTTTAGACCGATCGCTCAGCTTCTTATTTCTGGAGTTGGGAGAAGTTTTGAACTGCACATTTGAAATGGGCAAAGAGTACTTTCAGGAAAAAGGAGGGATTGCAAAAGGACATGTTGCCAGTTTGCAAGTTAACCATAATTTCAGTCCTTCACTGAAATTGACTTCTGCTTCTTAATTTCGAAGCTGTGCTGTCCAAGCAAAGCTTTCAGTTGTGGTGTGGAGGGGAATATTTCCAACAGGCACAGATAGGACGGGTTGTAGAGCACAACAGTAAGGTCTCACTCAGCTTGTACTTTGCGGTCCAACCCTTTGATCAAAGAGGCTATTCTTATTACAAGAGGGTTTCATTCAATTATAGGATAGATGATGGTAGATTTCACTTCAAGCATTGACAACAGCATACCACCCTGCATCCCACTGCTGGCTTGCCTCTGAAGCTAAGCAGGGTTGGTCTTGGTTGGTCCCTGGATGGGAGACCAGATGCTGCTGGAAGTGGTGTTGGAGGCCAGTCGGTTGCACTCTTTCCTCTGATCTAAAAAAATATCCTAATGCCCTAGGGCAGTGATTGGGGACATTGCCCTGTGTAGGGTGCTGTCTTTCGGATGTGACATTAAAAGGGTGTCCTGACTCTCTGTGGTTACTAAAGATCCCTTGGCACTTATTGTAAGAGTAGGGGTGTTCACCCTGGTGTCCTGGCTAAATTCCCAATCTGGCCCTCATACCATCATGGTCACCTAATCATCCCCAGCTTCCAATTGGCTCATTCATCCCCCCTCCCCTGGAACTATTCCCCAGGTCATTACTGTAAATGAGAATGTGTTCTCAGTCAACTTAACTGGTAAAATAAGGGTATTTTTTAAACAGTCCACTGAACTCAGAGCTTCCTTTACAACTCTTATTGCCATCCAAAAATGGCCTGATGAGGATGTTTTGAGGTTGAGATCCATGTAGGTCTTTGGTCTCTCGTAATATCACAAACAACAAATTCCAACACATCCAAGTAATTTGGATCCCGTTATCTCTGTTAAACACTCAGTTGTGTTGTTTTACCCTGAATTGTCCATTGTTGCCTCCCCCTCTTAGTGACTATGTTTTAATGGTATGGCCTCATATGCTGACTTCCTGCCATCCCCATCCAGGGGCTGTTATGGCGGAGACTCCATGAACAGGAAATGAGGCAGCGGATGAGGCATGCCAGTGCGCAAACACGGCCCAAGACAGGATGGAGAGGGGCAAGATGGATGGGACTGGGGAGGAGGGAGGACCAACATTTGTTCAGTCATGGGGTGTGGCAGCCATGTTCTTACTGCTACTGATGTGTCAAGCTATGGGCCGGGAGAGAAATAAAAAAATGTCAAGGAAGAGCTAATATTTTTCCCACAATGCCCTTGCAATGAGGGACTTTCCAACTGTTGTTCCCTCTTTCCAGCGAATACATTTCAAAACGATTGTGAAATGACAAGAGTGAAGTTTTATGGTCATACTCAAAAAGTAATTAACCTCAGTTGTCATGTATCCAATCACAAGTGGTAGCCCTTCTCTTCAGCGTGTGTGAATATTGTTAATTTGCCTCTAGCAGTCTCTGACTTCTCTTTGCTGCCCCTCAGGCACACTGGTGACACCATTAGACAGGGTGTCAGATACCCCTGCTGCCACCGATACCCTCAAAGAAGGCGCCACCGATGCCCCCACGGCTGAACCCAAGACTGCGGCCGATGAGGTCGTAACGAAAGCCCCTGCCACCGATAAACCCGTCACTACTCAGGCCGATGAGGCTGCCCCGAAGGTGACAGAGGCCGCTTCCACGGAGACCGAGGCCACTGAGGCTGCCGAGCAGGAGGCGGCTACAACGGAGGCCCCTGCTGTCGCCACCACGGCCCCGGCGTATCCCAAAGCCACGGCAGCTGCAGAGGCTGAGGAGGAGTTGGTGGTGGAGGAGGGTAAGGATAGGAGATGTCAGCTACAGATATAGAGATCATGAAGCTGAGAAACCCTGTCAATGCTACAGTCTGTAGGTGCTCCCATAGGCGGGAATCAAAGAGGGCAAGGATATGTGTAGAGCTCAAGACACGATGAAATTGCTCTGCCCCCTGGTCTCTAAATTTCTATCCTTGCCTTTTAGTCGATTGTCTCACTCTCCCTATTTCCATAATTTTTTTCCCTTCTCTTGGTTTCCTTCCTGTTTCACCAAACGTGTTGTTGATTCCCTATCGAGGTCAGTCTGATGGGGTAACTCGGTCTTTGTGTTCCTTCCACAGAGGGCACTGGCTCTGGACAAGTGGTGGGTATTGTGATTGGCGCATTGGTGGCAGTGATCATTGTCATCGCCGTGGTGATCGCCTTGGTGAGGAGAATGGGCAAATACTCGTAAGTACCTCCAAGGGATACACCCATTGAACTAGAATTGGTAAATTTATTTCTATGAATACACACACACTCTGCATGTCCTGTTTGCCTTGTGATATTAGAGGACTAAGCATGCTGTAGAAGCATGAAGCTACTACTGTATAAAACCATGCACTATACTCTCATTTTCACAACTTATGCATGTACTTTAAAGGGCTAGTTTGGGATTTTGGCAATTAAGCCCTTTATCTACTTTCCCAGAGTCAGATGAACCATTTTTTATCTCTGCATCCAGTATGAGGGAAGTTAGAGGTAGTTTAGCAAGCCAATGCTAACTAGCTTAGCGCAAACACTGAAAGTCTTCGGGATCAGTTAGCATCCATCATACTGGACGCCGAGACATAACATTTGCTATCACAGGTTGGTGGCACCTTAATTGGGGAGGATGGGCTCGTGGTAATGGCTGGAGTGGAATGGTATCAAATACGTCAAATACATGGCTTTCATGTGTTTGATGCCATTCCATTCGCGCCATTCCAGCCATTATTATTAGCCGTCCTGCCCTCAGCAGCCTCCACTGTTTGCTATCCACGAGTTCATCTGACTCTGGGGAAGTAGATAAAGGGCTTCATTGCCAAAATACTATGGTGAAGTGGGTGCAATGGGTGTTACGAAGCACATGGTTTAATAGATAAGACAACCTGCATCACTTTTCAACCATAACACATTTGAATCATAGATTCAAATAGAAGTGTCTGTATTCCTTTAAAAAATAAGTTTTGGCGTCCCGAGTGGCGCTGTGGTCTAAGGCACTGCATCGCAGTGCTAGCTGTGCCACTAGAGATTCTGAGTTCCGAGTCCAGGCTGTCGCAGCCGGCCGGTAATTTTTTACATTTATTTATAGATGTTTTAAATGGGAACAAGAAGTGTCTTCCAATAGAATACACGACAGCTGCTGTACTCCTTACCATACACCTTTTCCTCTGAAAATATTGTTATATTTGGGGATGTGCTTGCCTGCTAACAGGGAAAATGTTTTTATGCCATAGGGCTGCTGCTGCTGCTAAGAAAAAGGCTGCCACAAAAGAGAGCTTCTTGGTTTCTGTAATTTTCTCTTTGATTGTTTTCCCAGTTAATCATCTTAACCCCATTACTCTCTGTGGTCCAAAGTCACAGACACAAAACAAATTATGCGTCTCATATTGAACCCTATTCATTTTATAGGGCCCTGGTCAAAAGTAGTGCTCCATAAAGGTGCTATTTAGGATGCACCCTTTGTGTCTGTCCGTCGCCGATCGACAGGCTGTTGGTTGCTACTGCTCTCTGAGACATCCACTCATGGGCCAATGAGCCATTAGGCATTGTTCATTCAGTGAAACAAGTGGCTTTATTTGCACTTCAATTTCAGTCAAAAGGCTCATGTATGGACTTAGTGGGTCCATTGACAAATGGTTTCCCAGCTGTTTGGCTTTACATCAGTTCTGATTGATTATGCTGGCTGTCTCAATGGCATAATGGTTTGAAGCGGAGTAGCAACTCAAGGCTGTCATCTTGAATGTGTTATCCTGATAACTAATTCAAAGAGATTTGTTGTTGGTCCGTTTTGAAACACTTTTGTTTTTTATTGTACCAACTTCACCTAAACTGAGTAAAATGTATTAAATAAATACCATTATTTTAAGTATGTTTCTCCTTTAAACCATTCAAAACTAACTATATCCTTATACAAGCCGAATGGTTGTAGTGTCCATAACTAAGATAACATGCAGTATATGAGTGACTTTTGAATTAATGCAGTTACAATCACCCATGTTTTTATTTCCTCATTTTCGGGTCACTGGTGACTCCCCCTACGAATTATGACATTTCATGAAAAATGTACAAAAGTAATGTTCTCCATGTGCTGTGGTATCATTAAAATCATAAACCAAGCAACTTTTTAGATATAATTTATCCAAACATCTGAAATGTATGAGCCGTGAGCAGATTTTGTTTTGAGTGTTGGCCTGTGTGTTTTACTCTTTCGCCTTCTCTCTTCATCCCTCAGCCCCTGAGGAGAAAGGCTGCCAGACAGGAAGTCCCCAAAAAGTTCTGGCAATTCTGAACTGCTGAACTACGTAATTTCCTGTCATTAAACAAGCATGCTACCAGCACTAACCTAACCAAGATCTTGTACTGTTGCCAAAAGGAGGGGGAGGTGTGGGGGGGAGAAGAATGTTTCTCTCCCAACCCCCAGACAGAGCCATTGATATCAATGGTCCTGCCCAACCACACAACAACCCTCCACACCGATAACCAAACGGGGGGGGTGACCCCCCCACTGACATCCACAGTGACCCACAGGATGTCAGTGAATTTCAGGATTTTTCATGTGTTTGTAAAAAGAAAGGAAGTAAGGGATTATTTAACTTGTGGTAGAAAACGCTCTCTCTTATGCAGTGGTGTGTACATTAATTCCAATTTGCATTTGAGTTGAAGACGACCTAAAAACACGACACAAAAGAAACAGAAAATAAATATAAAAATAAAAAGTTGAATACAGAAGGGGAAAAAAGGCGGAAGAAAATGTGGTAAATTTAATAGGGTGTATATACCATGCAAAGGGACTACAGTTATTACTTGATTATATGTTGCAGTTGCTCACTATAGCATTCAGTTAATGGAACATTGCAAAGCAGCCAAAAACATCCACATAGTATTTTCTCACCTTAACACCTAGCCATTGAGTCCCTACTTACCAAAATGTTCAACAACTATATGAAGCACTGTATGCAGAAGTTGTTTCGACATTGTGCTCATGTTCTGAGGGTTAGCGAGGGGCTAATGAAAAGACGCCTCATTTGCAAGTGTAACGTGACATTCTGCCAGCTTTAACACTGACATATAAAAACCTAATACAGATCTGTGAAATTTTGCAGAAGGGTTTGTGCCACTGTCTCTGGTATTCCCTGGATAGTTTGGAGATTTTACTTTTGAAGTGCATTAATGTGAATGGACTGTACTTTAACTGTCACCCATTCCAATAGGACAGCTTTGACGACTTCAGGTTTTCACAAAATCATGTGTTACATATACAGGTAGAAGTCATCAGCCCCCATTCTGCTAGCATTGTCCTTTACAATGTATTCACTGTACTTCTGCTTACTTTAGTTTGGATAGAGTATACCAAGCAAACACACAATCTTTAAATACAGGTTCCCCCCTGAATGCATACAAAGGATGTTTTGACTTCCATGATTACACCCAGTTTTAGGCACATTTTCTTCATAATCGTTAGTGGATAATGGGTGTAAACATTATTCAGTCTCAGCTTAGCTCCGCTTGCTTTAAGAACTCCGTTAATAAGTGCACTGAATGAGTGATGACAATTGTTTAATGGATGCGCTTTAGACACTGCAATCGTTTGCAACGATGTTTGTTTCTGCTTTTGCTCCATATTATCAAATCTAGGTCTTTCATTTTACTTGTCAGATTTTTTTAGTCCTTTTATTTAATTGCAGTGTTTTTGTTCATACTGTTTCAATAAACAAGTGAAAACACTCCAAATATACACTGGCTTGAGACATGTTTTTATTTATGCGTGTTGGTAGAATTCAGACATTGTATTGTCTTTGTTGCTCCATTGTTTTTTAGCTGTTGCTTATCAAATCAAGTTTCCATGACACTGTCTAAAGTCAGATTCAAGTAATTTCCCCCAAAATCTTGACAAGCCAAACAAGAGGTGCTGACACAGGAAGTAATTACTTACCTCATGACTCTGCTTTTTACACCAAACTGTTTCCCCACAATCTTTAGTGTAAAATTAGCACACACCACTACCCAGCATGCACTGGGGTAGAAGTCAGTGGTGAAAGCTCCAGTCAGGTAATGCACAGAATTTCAACACCACTCCACTGAATCAAGACAAACTACGGCCAAATGGGGTCCTGTATGGACTGCCTGAGACTGCTGAGTCCGTTAACTCTCTCCGGCTGGGGTGTTTCTCTGACAGTTACGTGTGTTTTTTTATGTTGTGGCGTTTTTCGTACGGCACTGTTAACCTGGGGCAGCTCTCCAACAGTGAGCTGTGAGGCACACAGAGCTGGCCTGTGTCTTGCTCTCTCCTCCATGTGGTTTTAGGCAGCGTCTCAAAAGCCACTGCACCAGCCGCGTCCAGTCTGCCAGCCTCATCCCCCTTTAGCTCTGCTCTCTCCCTCCACACAGGGAACAATGGAGTCTTTTGAAAGGGAGAAGATGGAGAGGCTATGGGCTGTTGTGACGCTCACCCAGCTCTGCTCTCCTTCTGTCATTACACAGCCTGCATGGACTCCCCACCCACCCCACAGGAGGTGCTAGGGCAAATTCTGTACATTGCTCCAGGGTGGAGTCACTTCCTCCACTCACTCACTCACTCACATGCAGATGTACACAACACAACTATATACATTATTATTTACAGGTACATACTGTACACATGAACGCAAGCATGCAGTGCACGCACACACGGAAGACTACAAGCACCACCTTCACACTGATGCAGAAGCCCGGATAGGCACACAGCCAAACTCAGGCTGCCCAACTCTCACAAATTGGCGTTTTGACCAATCAGATCAGCTCTGAAAAAGATCTGATGTGATTGGTTAAAAAAACTATTAGTGTGAAGAAAAAATGAATTGGGCTGCCTGTGTCAACACGGCTTCAGTCATGTCTGTCTGCACACACATTCACAGACTGCAGCTACCCACCCACCCACACAACTCCCTGCCTCACGTGTACAATACCTCCCTCATGAGCGCCCACTTGTGCAGTGTGCAGGCGTAAACATGAGCTTGGTGTGTGTGAAATAAATCCTTGTGCCGGTGTCCTCCTGCCCGGGTTTTTATGGCTGCTTCCCCCAGCCTTCCTGCGTGCGCACACCCCTGTCCTGCTCAAGAGGTGACGGGCTGTTTCATAGGCCTGTCAACTCAGGAAGACAGAGCAGAGGGAAAACGCGCAGCACTACAGTAACTCAGGCAAGCAGACAAATTCCAAATAGAAAGTCCTAAGAGATCTTGTGTAGATCATGTCCATGTAAAAGGACCAATGAGTGCCAACATGTGAAGTTCATAGGAGCATGTCAAATGAAAGCTAAGAGTCTAGGTTTTTTCAAAATGAAGGCATATCTCCATTTTCCACCCCCAAGAAATTGGAATAAGCAAAGGCTTTGAATTCTGGTCAAACAGATAGAAAAGGGGTCTTACACAACATCAACCAGAAAAAGTACATCAAATCACAATAATGGTCAAGTAAAGACCCCTGCCAACTGACATCAATACTTCTTTTTAGTTTGAGAAAATGTTCTGCCTTCTGTAAGTTAAAGAAACATTGCCTTGTGCCTTGGAATTCCGTTACCAAAAACCGACATTCTTAACATTTTCTAATTTCTCTCCCTCATGAGTGGGGACGATAATAAAAGTTCACAGAAGTAACAAGGTAGACCAATCAATTAGTGTTTTTACTGATATCAATTTTGTTAAGTGATTAAAACTTGAAAATAAAATCTAACAGAATTTCTGCAATTGAATTGGCTACAATGGTAAATCATAGTAGTCACAAAGTTGGGTTCACAAGTTTGGACAGCACAGGAGAGTTCAGTACAGTACACGAGTTGAGTACACTAATCTACTGTACTATACTCTACTGGGCTGTACTTTGATGTCCAAACTTGTGAAACATAGACGTCTATGATTGGTTCAGATTTGATCTTGTTTTGGGTGCAGAGCTCATTAAAATAACAGCCGTAGAATAATAATTCTACAGCAGTAGAATAATACCACAAAATCCAAAGGATGGTATTTTTTTTACTTCTGTGTAGCTATTTAGGATACATCACCGTGAAGAGAATGACATTCACATCCATAATTATGCATTTCTGTGTAGTACAGATCAGCGACCCATGATGAAATTCCGTTACTGCAATTCCATTACTGAGTAGATTCAACGTGTCACGTTATCGCTGGCACCCCATTCTTTCTGCAGACATCGTTGAATCTCAATTCAGCAAATATTTGGCAATTGTGGACACCAAAAAATTTGGGAGATTTTACCTAAATTCTGTTACCAAACTTTGCATCAGCACAGTTCTTCCAGTAAATGTGCTTTTGTTAAATTGTAAAAAAGGTTGTATGGTTTGTTAATCTTTGAAATTAATGGTTTTTGTTTGGCATACATTTTAAGTGAAAAGAGCCACTCCATTAACGTGAAAATGCCCTGTAGCAAAACAATACTTGTAACCTAGCTTATCCAGAACCCACTACACAGACTTGAGTTAATTTGTGACTGGAAATGTGATATTATTATATGACGGGATTCAATCCGATTGGGCGTTATCAACAACGCACCTTTTAAAGACAATGTTCCTGTGATCGCAGAGACCATATTCACGGTGAACTTTGCATAAGTCAGCTCAATCAGAAATTATTTAAAAGTCAAGTGTTCTACACTTCGGACTGAATTCCAATTCTGTCAATAATGCTAGAACATGCGTACATGAATGTTTGCAATTTAGCTAGTCCAGCATCAACTACACAAGTCAGATGAATTTGAGGTAAACTGTGAAGAAAAACAGGCCACAGACAGTGCATTCGGAAAGTATTTAAGTAAAAAAAATCCTCATCTGCAGACAATACCCCATAATGACAAAGCAAAACGTTTTTTAGAAATTTTTGCAAATGTATTATGAATAAAGAATAGATACATTATTTACACAAATATTCAGACCCTTTGCTATGAGACTTGAAACTGAGCTCAGGTACATGCTGTTTCCATTGATCATCCTTGAGATGTTTCTACAACTTGACTGGATTCCACCTGTGGTAAAAATCAATTGATTGGACATGATTTGGAAAGCACACACCGGTCTATATAAAGGTTCCACAGTTGACAGTGCATGTCAGAGCAAAAACCAAGCCATGAGTTCGAAGGAATTGCCTGTAGAGCCCCGAGACAGGATTGTGTCGAGGCACAGATCTGGGGCGGAGTATCAAAACATTTATCCAGCATTGAAGGTCCCGAAGAACACAGTGGCCTCCATTATTCTTAAATGGAAGAAGTTTGGAACCATCAAGACTCTTCCTAGAGCTGGCCGCCTGACCAAACTGAGCAACCGGGGGAGAAGGGTCAGGGAGGTGACCAAAAACCTGATGGTCACTCTTACAGAGCTCCAGAGTTCCTCTGTGGAGATGGGAGAACCTTCCAGAAGGACAACCATCTCTGCGGCACTCCACCAATCAGGCCTTTACGGTAGAGTGGCCAGACGAAAGCCACTCCTCTGTAAAAGGCACATGACAGCCCGCTTGGAGTTTGCCAAAATGCACCTAAAGGACTCTCAGACCATGAGAAAAAAGATTCTCTGGTCTGATCAAGATTGAACTCTTTGGCCTGAATGCCAAGAGTCACGTCTTGAGGAAAGCTGGAACCATCCCTACGGTGAAGCATGGTGGTGGCAGCATCATGCTGTGGGGATGTTTTTCAGCGGCAGGGACTGGGAGACTAGTCAGGATCGAGATGAAAGATGAACAGAGTGATCCTTGATGAAAACCTGCTCCAGAGCGCTCAGGACCTCAGACAGGGGCAAAGGTTCACCTTCCAACAGGACAATGACCCTAAGCACACAGCCAAGACAACACGGGAGTGGCTTTGGGGCAAGTCTCTGAATGTCCTTGAGTGGCCCAGCCAGAGCCCGGACTTGAACCCGATCGAACATCTCTGGAGAGACCTAAAAATAGCTGTGCTGCAACGCTCCATTTTAGAATAAGGTTGCAAAATGTGGAAAATGTCAAGGGGTCTGAATACTTTCAGAATGCACTGTACATGAATAAAGTAATTTATATTTACAATCCTCTCACCACAAGCTTGGTTATCATATTTTCAAGATATTGCTAGTCTAGAGTAGTCAGTCACTGTCATATACAAAGCTTCCCACTGGGCACAGGCGTCAAAGTCTATTCCACATAGATATTACGTGCCTTTCCTCAGCCCCAGTGTGTTATATGTGCAAAAGTACTATCTCACAACTCGATGAAACCTTCACTCTTGCGCAGACATTTAGAAACAACATTTTTTTTGAGCGAGAATTAAGACGACTTTCGAGTAGTTAGACATGTATAAAAGCAACAGACCTCATTAATAAGAAGGGGCTAGAAGCGTCTTATATGGTGAGCTACCGAGTGGCTAGGACAGGCAAGCCCCATACTATTGTGGAGGACTTAATTCTTCCTGCTGCTGCGGATATGGCTGGGACAATGCTGGGGGAAAAGGCCCAAAAAACTATACAGACAATGACTTCATCAAACAACACTGTTTCACGACGCATCAGTGACATGGCAGGAGATGTTTTGAAACACTTACTGCTTCGCATACAAGCCAGTGAATTCTATGTGTTACAGCTGTATCAGTCAACAGACGTGGCGGGCCTGGCACAGTTCCTGGTATATGACCGTTATGTTTATAGGGGGTCAATAAAGGAAGACATCCTCTTCTGCAAACCACTGGAAACCAGGACAACAGGAGAGGATATTTTTAAGTACTGGACAGCTTGGTGACATCCAATGGACTTTGGTGGTCAAGATGTGTTGGTATCTGTACGGATGGCACAAAAGCCATGACAAGCAGACATAGTGGAGTGATAACGCGCGTGTGCACGTGCAAACAGTTGCTACCGACGCCACTTGGGCACAATGCAGCATCAACCGAGAGGCTCTTGCTGCCAAAGCAATGCCTGACAGCTTGAAAGACATTTTGGACGCTACAGTGAAAATGGTTAACTTTGTTAAAGCAAGGCCCCTGAACTTTGTGCATTTCTGCACTATGCAATATGGGCAGCAACCGTGTAACGCTTTTACAACACACAGAAGTGCGCTGGTTATTAAGGGGCAAAGTATTGACACGTTTTTTTGAATTGGGAGACGAGCTTAAAGTTTTCTTTACTGACCATAATTTTCACTTGTCTGACCGCTTGCATGATGACGAGTTTCTCACACGACTGGCCTATCTGGGTGATGTTTTTTCTCACCTGAATGATCTGAATCTAGGATTACAGGAACTCTCCGCAACTAAATTCAATGTGCAGGACAAAATTGAGGCTATTATTAAGAAGTTGGAGCTCTTCTCTGTCTGCATTAACAAGGACAACACACACTTTTCATCATTGTATGATTTTTTTGTGTGCAAATGAACTCAAGTTTACGGACAATGTCAAATGTGATATAGCAAAGCACCTGCGTGAGTTGGGTGCGCAATTACGCAGGTACTTTCCTGAAACAGATGACACAAACAACTGGATTCGTTATCCCTTTCACACCCTGCCACTGACCACTTACCGATATCTGAATAAGAGAGCCTCATCGAAATTGCAACAAGCGGTTCAGTGAAAATTGAATTTAAATCAGAAGCGATTTCTGGATTGGGCTGCGCTCAGAGTATCCTGCTTTGGCAAATCGCACTGTAAAGACACTGATGCCCTTTGCAACCACATACCTATGTGAGAGTGGATTCTCGGCCCTCACTAGCAAGAAAACGAAATACAGGCACAGACTGTGTGGGAAATGATTTAAGACAGACTCTCCAATACAACCCAACATTGCAGAGTTATGTGCATCCTTTCAAGGACAATCTTCTCATTAACCTGTGGTGAGTTATTCACAATTTCGAAGAACAAATAACATTTTATATGTAAGATGGCTAAATAAAGAGCAAAATTATTGATTATTATTATTTGTGCCCTGGTCCTATAAGAGCTCTTTGTCACTTTCCACAACCCGGGTTGTGACAAAAACTCACACTCATTCTTATGTTTAATAAATGTATTGTATAGTGTGTGTGGCAGTCTTACAATGATGGCAAAAAACAACATTTGAGAGTGCGCTGACCCTGGTGCTAGAGGGGGTACACAGCTGGAGGTTGAATGTTTGAAGGGGTACAGGACTATAAAAAGTTTGGGAACCACTGGACTATGACAAACTAACATATCTTAACAATTCTTGATTCTAAACAATTTACCTACTGGTTAAGGAAGAGAGGAGAACATATTGTTTTATGAGTTATACCATTATAACCTTCTTCTTGTATGATTGTCAAATATATGCACTCTGTGTTATGATCTAAACCCTTGACAGTATGTAAATAGTTATATTGTTCCTATAAAAGTACATTTTGTTTTATGTGTATGGTCATGATTTCTGATATCTGTGATGTGATCCTCTGGTATGTGTGTTGTATATTGTTAAAAATGAATACACATGTTGAGCACAAAAAAATGCAATAAAGCAATTTTTTAACAGTACTATTTGTTGTTCACTGAGGTAGTTAACAAAATGAACATATTGGAAGTTAAATCTCAGCAGACAACACAATCTGCATGACAACAGAGGTTAGTTGATTTGGGGTAAAATGGGTTCGAGGGAAACGGACAAAGTCCTTTTATACCAGTCTACTTGTGTATGTCATTGTAACTTTGTATTTCAAATCTACAGAAATGAATTGATCTTCACATAGCTGGCAAAATAACAATAACACAATTAGCATATCATAAGTTATATTCCTCATAAAAGATCATTTCACATTAAATCTCAGACAATACTATCTATTCTGTATAACAACATAATACAACGGAATATATCCCAACCATCACTTGGACCAATGTACATTACAGTTGTAAGCAGGTCGCCCATGTCATGAATGTGTGCATTTTTCCATACGTGGCTAGTATGCCCATATCTTCCATGGGGATTTGGCATGAATGCATGGCTTGCACCCTGACGCCTGCACCCAATCCTAACCCGCAAATATAGAAAATGCGCTGTACAGTCAGGCCTATGTTTCTGATTATAATTTCCGCCATTTTAGTAGGCTATTTGCTAGTCAACTTGTCTATAATAAGATAAATGCAGCTTCTCTTCAATCATTACTTGCTGCCCTAGAAGACTAAATAAATCTTTGCTCACCAGGAAAGATGTCATACATCGATTTAATGAAGGCTTCAATCTAGTTGACATCTTTCATCTCTGCTTTTCTCCAGCAGAGATATTCCCTAACTGCGCATTCATTCTCTCAAGATGCTGAATGAAATAAATCATATTTCTCCACTCCTGTGGACATTTTACTGTAAGAACTGCTTAATTCTGCAGGATTATATTAGGCTATGGGATATATTATTATATTAGGCTATATAATAGTTAGTGTCCAGATTTCATTTACTATTTCATTTAAACCATCTGAACAGTTGGACTACAGTTCCCTTGATGTGCCATATATGAAGTCCCTGTCTTGTGACTGTCGAATTTCTATGGCGCCTCACAATAATTACACAAAAATATTTCTCAAACATAAGGCAACTGTTCTGGCCTTCCTCTATATTTTCAACTCTCCATTTTGCAGCTTTTCTCTTATTGAACTAAACTCAGTGTTTGCCTCAGTGGATCAACGTTAACTTTTTCTGCCCAAGTTCCCAAAAGTATTTACCAATTGGCAGGATTGGGTAGGTTACTTTATAAATGTAATCCATTACAGTTACTAGTTACCTGTCCAAAATTATAATCAGTAAAGTAACTTTTGGATTACCCAAACTCAGTAAAGTAATCTGATTACATTCCTGTTAAGAAGCATTAGAAGAAGCCAAAAATGTATGTTACCAATTGAACGACATCTATTGCAGGATAAATCAATGTTAAAGTTTACATAGCTGGCCATATATGGATGTTAAAGCAAGTCTCTTCTTCTTATTGGTGTCCTTTAGTAGAGGTATCTTTGCAGCAATTCGACCATGAAGGCCTGATTCACGCAATCTCCTCTGACCAGCTGATGTTGAGATGTGTCTGTTACTTGAACTCTGTGAGGCATTTATTTGGACTGCATGCTGAGGTGCAGTTAACTCAAATGGACTTAACTCTGGGTCTTCCTTTCCTGTGGCGGTCCTCATGAGAGCCAGTTTCACCTTAGCACTTGATGCTTTTTGCGGCTACACTTGAAGAAACTTTCAAAGTTCTTGAAATGTTCCGTATTGACTGACCTTCATGTCTTAAAGTAATGATGTACTGTTGTTTCTCTTTGCTTATTCGAGCTGTTCTTGCCATAAAATGGACTTGGTCTTTCACCAAATAGGGCGATCTTCTTTATACCACCCCTACCTTGTCACAACACAAGTGATTGGCTCAACTGCATTAAGAAGGAAAGAAATCCCACAAATTAACTTTTAACAAAGCACACCTGTTAATTGAAATGCATTTCAGGTGACTACCTCATGAAGCTGGTTGAAAGAATGCCAAGCGTGTGCAAAGCTGTCAAGGCAAAAGGTGTCTACTTTGAAGAAAATAAAATACAAAACATTTTGGTTACTACATGGTTCAATATGTGTTATGTCATAGTTTTGATGTCTTCACTATTATTCTACAATATAGAAAATAGTAAAAATAAAGAAAAACCCTTGAATGAGTAGGTTTGTCCAAACTTTGACTGGTACTGTGTGTGTATACACACACACACACACACACACACACACACACACGAAGTCAGAAGTTTCCATACACCTTAGCCAAATACATTTAAACTCAGTTTTTCACAATTCCTGACATTTAATCCGTGTAAAAATTCTCTGTCTTAGGTCAGTTAGGATCACCACTTTATTTTAAGAATGTGAAATGTCATAATAATAGTAGAGATAATGATTTATTTCAGCTTTAATTTCTTTCATCACATTCCCAGTGGGTCAGAAGTTTACATACACTCAATTAGTATTTGGTAGCATTGCCTTAAAATTCTTTAACTTGGGTCAAACATTTCAGGTAGCCTTCACAAGCTTCCCACAATAATTTGGGTGAATTTTGGCCCATTCCGCCTGACAGAGCTGGTGAAACTGAGTCAGGTTGTAGGCCTCCTTGCTCGCACACACCTTTTTCAGTTCTGCCCACAAATTTTCTATAGGATTGAGGTCAGGGATTTTTTGATGGCCACTCCAATACCTTGACTTTGTTGTCCTTAAGCCATTTTGCCACAACTTTGGAAGTATGCTTAGGATCATTGTCCATTTGGAAGACCCATTTGTGACCAAGCTTTAACTTCCTGACTGATGTCTTGAGATGTTGCTTCAAAATATCCACAATTTTCCTCCCTCATGATGCCATCTATTTTGTGAAGTGCAGCGGTCCCTCCTGCAGCAAAGCACCCCACACAACATGATGCTGCCACCCGGGTGCTTCACCTTTGGGGGATGGTGTTCTTCGGCTTTCAAGCCTCCCCCTTTTTCCTCCAAACATAACAATGGTCATTATGGCCGAACAGCTCTTTTTTGGTTTCATCAGACATTTCTCCAAAAAGTATGATCTTTGTCCCCATGTGCAGTTGCAAACCGTAGTGTGGCTTTTTTATAGCGGTTTTGAGTGGCTTCTTCCTTGCTGAGCGGCGTTTCAGGTTATGTCGATATAGGACTCATTTTACTGTGGATATAAATACTTTTGAACCTGTTTCCTCCAGCATCTTCACAAGGTCCTTTGCTATTGTTCAGGGATTGATTTGCACTTTTCGCATCAAAGTATGTTCCTCTCTAGGAGACAGAACGCATCTCCTTCCTGAGCGGTATGACGGCTGCGTGGTCTCATGGTGTTTATACTTGCGTATTATTGTTTGTACAGATGAACGTGGTACCGTCAGGCATTTCGAAATTGCTCCCAGGGATGAAGCAGACTTGTGGAGGTCTACAATTTTTCTTCTGAGGTCTTGGCTGATTTCTTTTGATTTTCCCATGATGTCAAGCTAAGAGGCACTGAGTTTGAAGGTAGGCCTTGAAATACATCCACAGGTACACCTCCAATTGACTCAAATTATGTCAATTAGCCTATCAGAAGCTTCTAAAGCCATGACATCATTTTCTGGAATTTTCCAAGCTGTTTAAAGGCACAGTCAACTTAGTGTATGTAAACTTCTGACTCACTGGAATTGTGATACATTGAATTATAAGTGAAATAATCTGTCTGTAAACACTTGTTGGAAAAATTACTTGTGTCATGCACAAAGTAGATGTCCTAACCAACTTTCCACAAATTTCTTGTTAACAAACTATAGTTTTGGCGTTGTTGAAAAACAAGTTTTATTGACTCCAACCTAAGTCCAAAAATGGATGTAGCAACTGCAGATTGCCCGATTAAGTCTATCAAAAGTGTACGAGTTTGAGCATGTGTCCATTAGGCCTATGGATTTTTTTTTATCAGCATGAATTAGATTGAGCAATAAAAGCCCCACTTTTACTCCATATGCTGGGATCTGCAATATGCAGCTGTTGCAAGAGTACATTTTTCACTGGTTGTCCACTGGTTTCAAAAACAATGATTGATAGGCAGCTTAAACTTTTTGAATTCGACCATTATTGGGTTCAAATAGGCAATTAGATTTGTGAACAGCCATCCACAACAACCATATTCCGTAAAAGCGCAAATAGCTAAATGAGAGCGCAGAAGTGTGATTCACATCAATGCGCTATGTAGATAAATAAGTGATATCCGTATCACCATAAACTACACCACTGCTGTCATCCTTACCGCCAATCGTTTATTGAAGTTGGATAATCTTTGAATGCCGACAGAAGTCGCACCATTGGAAGACAGCTTGGACTGTAGGCTACAAAAGCCCTATTCCTGCTCCTTTCCTACGATCCATCAAACCCATTTGGTGTGTCATCATAGTGGACTTGTGGTCAGACTCGCTCAAGTGGAACAAACTTTTTTTCAATGCTGATTTGAATGTCATTGAGAAAACAGAGAAGTGTCAAAGATTTGTTTTCGCAAACATCCTCTCTGAATTTAAAAGTAATCCTCATAGTAATCATTTAGTTTTTCAAAAGTATTTGTAATCTGATTATGATATTTTTGCTGGTAACGTAACGGATTACAGTTACCTTTTTGTAATCCCTTACATGTAACGGATTACATGTAATCTTTACTCCCCAACTCTGCCAATTGGCTTGTATTTGGCATGCGTAGCTTGGCCCTAAAGTTTAGGCTTATGCACTAATGCCAGATCAAAATAATGAAAGAAAAACCTCAATGTAACCTATTGATATGAATTGCACAATAATTATAGATTCATGGATTTTTAATGCATTGTTTTCTCTTCATTCATTCATGTGGTGGAAACGTTTGACACACATGATCACTGAACATAAACTCGACAAGTCAGGGGTGGTTGAGAGCCATTGCATTGTGTGAGATTTTCACATGAAAGATGTATTTTTTTGACGAATGATTATGTATTATTTGAATGCTTTCTGAAGTTACAATAAGGGTGGAGGTGGTTATATGTAAACTCAGCAAAAAAAGAAACGCCCCCTTTTCAGGACCCTGTCTTTCAAAGATAATTCGTAAAAATCCAAATAACTTCCCAGATCTTCATTGTAAAGGGTTTAAACACTGTTTCCCATGCATGTTCAATGAACCATAAGCAATTAATGAACATGAAGCTCTGGAACGGTCGTTAAGACACTAACAGCTTATAGACGATAGGCAATTAAGGTCACAGTTATGAAAACTTAGGACACTAGAGGCCTTTCTACTGACTCTGGAAAAACAGCAAAAGAAAGATACCCAGGGTCCCTGCTCATCTGCGTGAATGTGCCTTAGGCATGCTGCAAGGAGGCATGAGGACTGCAGATGTGGCCAGGGCAATAAATTGCAATGTCTGTACTGTGAGACGCCTAAGACAGCGCTACAGGGAGACAGGACGGAAAGCTGATCGTCCTCGCAGTGGCAGACCACGTGTAACAACACCTGCACAGGATCGGTACATCCGAACATCACACCTGCGGGACAGGTACAGGATGGCAACAACAACTGCCCGAGTTACACCAGGAACGCACAATCTCTCCATCAGTGCTCAGACTGTCCGCAATAGGCTGAGAGAGGCTGGACTGAGGGCTTGTAGGCCTGTCGTAAGGCAGGTCCTCACCAGACGTCACCGGCAACAGCGTCACCTATGAGCACAAACACACTGTCGATGGACCAGACAGGACTGACAAAAAGTGCTCTTCACGAGTTGTGGTTTTGTCTCACCAGGGGTGATGGTCGGATTCGCGTTTCATCGTCGAAGGAATGAGCGTTACACCGAGGCCTGTACTCTGGAGCAGGATCGATTTGGAGGTGGAGGGTCCGTCAAATTCTCTAGCTAAAACTATGTAGGAGAGGCGGCTTATGGTAGAAAAATGAACATTAATTTATCTGGCAACAGCTCTGGTGGACATTGCTGCAGTCAGCATGCTGACTTGCATCCCTCAAAACTTGAGACATTGCATCCCTCAAAACTTGAGACATCTGTGGCATTGCATTGTGACAAAACTGCACATTTTTGAGTAGCCTTTTCTTGTCCCCAGCACAAGGCGCACATGTGTAAGGATCATGGTGTTTAATCAGCTCCTTGATATGCTACACATGTCAGGTGGATGGATTATCTTGGCAAAGCTCATGAAACATGGGACCAACACTTTACATATTGTGTTTATATTTTTGTTCAGTATAAGTGTAGGTCTACATAATCGCTAGGATACAACAGATTCAATAGTATATGCCTTCGAACATACACCACTTTGACTTAACATTTACTACTATTTTCTACAACCTGTGTATGGTATAATGAGCTGCATAAACAAAAGCAAGGTATTCTTTGCTATATGTAGCCTGCAGCATCAGAGGCTGACTTTGGAGAAAGTGGTCTATCTTTTTCTATACATTGGGTCATAGTGCACTCTAGTGGCGAATAAAGCTAATGCGTGTATAATCAGTGTCTGCAGAACTGCTGGTTTTCATCTTTCCCCTCTAATCCTAGATCTGGACCAGGGACACCAGGTGTGTGGGCTTTGATTAGTCAAAGGGCATAAGAAAGAAAAGCTGCAGCACTGCAGACTTCAAGGCCCGGATATGAATGCTTCTGAAATAGAAGAGACTTTGAGTTGAGTCTTAAAAAATACAAGTCCTGCAAGTAAACTCTGTTGGAATGTTTGTTTACAGGTGACGAAGCAGATGCATCATTTTACCCCATCTAAGGTATATTTGAAAAGTCGGTTTTACTGTGTTGTCGATGCGCTGATGAGGACTTCGGTGCTTAATTTGTAAATCGAGACGTGCCAGTACAAAAAGTGAGCGCGAGAGGGGGTGACCTGGGGAGCTCTAAAAGGTAAGGGAAAGCATGAGAAAAAAAATCTCCATTATAATAAAGCATTACATGCATATCATGACATTTGCGTAGTGGCATAGAGCACTAAAGTAGAGGCATTTACACATCGGGAACATTTTAGTAGCCTAGTCTCCAGGAAGTTTGTGCCGTTTTATAAACCCATTTCATGCAATTCTACATAATTTTAGATGACTGGACACTTTGGCAGAATCTTGTTTTAAAACCGCACAAATGATCGAAATGACAAGCTACTTTGACACTGACAAATTGAGAATCTGAGAACAATAAAAACGACCTTGAATCCATCAATGGTATAGGCCTGTGTGTAGTATGACGAGGAAATTATAATCCTTAACGTGCTTTTTAGTTTCACTGACTCACACAATGATGCGTTCCTGCTTAACTTCTTAAACCGTATATCTCGGTTTGGAACTTGATCAAATATTTTGTTAACCTACAGAATCCTAGAATCCAAACAGTATTTCCGCGATTGTATTTGAAATATTGCGAAAGGCCTGTTTTGTCTGCATGCTGTTCACTGACGCTTTGAACACACCGACAGTGTAGGTGCATTTTGGTACAACAGAATTACATTAATTTCCAATGAAACGCTGCGTTTGCCTTGCAGCATTGTGTTGCAGAGGCAGTTGTGGTGCATACTGCTAGACAGAAAGTGGCAGAGGGTGAAAGTTGAACTTTTTTGCATACATATCCAGATGATGCCGCATACTATTTTGCGCAAAAAAAATATTTTTCATGATGTCAGTTGGCCATTCTGAATTATTTCATTTCTTTCTGTAGACGCTTTTTTTCCCCCTGAGGAAGATGACATTGATGAATTTCCTGACCGGGATGCGTATAGTGGAATTATGACAACACGTCAATAAGGTTTTGCAAGAGTTGTTGTCGGACAACTCCCGCATATCAACCAATCAGCATCCAGGATCCAAACAACCCGTTTTATGATGGCACAGATAGAAAGATGAGTCTTCTACCTATCTATATGGCCTGCCTGTTCCCAGGTGTATCTGCCCTCATTGGCTAGAATGGTCCCACCTGATCTCGCCTGCCTTCCATCTTCGAGGACATGTATTTCCATTGTTAGAACAGCCAATCGACTATCTTGTCAATATAATATAATAGAACATCTTTGAAATAAATAATTGGTTGAAATGCACGTAGCTAGCTTGTCAACATCGGACAACCTGGTTTGTGTTGAAGTAAGAACGTTGAAGTGATGCAGCGTGCGAGCCAACAAGAACATGCGGATAGAATAACGTTAGCGATATGAAACGGGATTTGATAGCTAGCTTGCTATATACAGTATATCCATACCAATAAGGACTGATGTGGTGTTCGGATGAGGTACAGCACTGGTTACACTATATGACACGGTATGTGTCGACCGGGGCTCAATCTTAATTTGCTTAATTCTAGTGATTAAGGTTAACTAAATAAATATTCAGATAACATGTAAGGTCTGATTGACGTATGACTCCCATTGTTTACAATATTGGCTAGTTAGCACTTTGTCTGACTCTCTAGTCCAGCGTTTCCCAAACTCTGTCCTTAGGACCCCAAGAGGTGCACGTTTTGGTCTTTGCCCTAGCACTACACAGCTGACTCAAACAATGATCTCAGCATCAAACTTTGATTATTTGAATCAGCTGTGTAGTGCAAGTGCAAAGAACAAAACTTGCATCACTTGGGAACTCTAGGACCGAGTTAGGGAATAACTGGTGTAGTCAGTGTATTAGCTAGATTTCAATTGAATGGTTAAATCAACGTTTTTTGGTATCAATTACTGGGTGTTACAGGTTTTCCTATATAAAACGTCACCATAGATTTTAACTAACCTGGTATTGGGGATACTATCTTCGGTCTTGATTCGGCCAAACATGTATCTTCTAACATGTCCAGTTGCAGGTGGTGTGTTTCAATTGAGAAAATGCTCCATTATTAAAATAATTGTATTGCTCCAAGTAATGTGTATGCCGCCGTCTTGTCTATTTCAAATCTTCTCTCATTGATTGAGAAAGGTTATACTCATCAGCCAAAGTTACCTTGACTAAAGCTTCTCCACGGGTCCTGCTTTGCATGTGTTGCTGGCCTTAATGTTATATGATGGAGCAGGTGGAAGTGACAATCCTAGACACTGACTGACTGTTTCCTACTGTAGCTCTAGTGGTTTTACTCGGCATTGCATTGTCATAGGCTAGCTTGCAATGAAACATGTCCGAATCTGTTTTTACTACAGTAAGATGATCAGGTCTTTTGAATGATGCTTTTCTGTTTGTAAAAAAAAAGAAAAAGAATATATTTGGGTGTCTCTTCTTACCGCCAGAAGCCTTCCCCCATCAGAGAAAATAAGCAAGGTCAAAAACGATTCAGTGAAGATGGTAAGAAAGCAGTGGACTACATCAGCCTAAGGGTATGCTTTCATTATATCCATCTTCAAGTGGGTCAAACAAAACATGTAGTTTAGGCCACTCCCTTATCAGAAAATACACATTTATTAGAGTAGGTGTTTTTCACATACCAAGCATTTAACCTGTATTTCAGTCCACATCCACGAGGTGTAACTGCAAATAATGTATAGGCTCAATCACCTGCTAATTAAAACAGGTGTGTCTACATCAGTCTTCCTTGTGGAAAGTATACAATTACAGTTAAGGAGACCCTGTTAAATGTAATGTCAAAATGTCGATTTTCGCCTAAATAGACATACCCAAGAAATTATTTATCATGAGAGCGTTTGATGTATTTGATACCATTCCACTCTAGCCATTACCACAACCCCATCCTCCCCAATTAAGGTGCCACCAACCTCCTGTGATACCTATTAATGCTTATACTGCCAGAAAGATAAATCACACCTTTCTTATAACTGTAAAATAATTATCATTTCATATAACCGATAACAGAATTGTATGCTGTCTCTCTAGACATCTTTGAATGTTATTTCAGAATTTGAAACATTTATGTTAAACTTTACATACTGTATGCACTGTTCAAGTAAATGTGTGTTTGTAAAATTCAATAGAAATTGTTAAAGTAGTCCTTGTGCATAGAGTTGTATGGTTTGTTTAACTTTGAATCAATGGATTTTGTTTGGCATACTTTTAAAGTGAAAATCTGAGTTTCAGCATCATTCTGTTAACGTGGAATTGCCCATTGTGTCAGACTTGCAGCCATTCATGTTTGATTCATCTCGTTCTTGGTTAACCCGGAAGGAAAATCTTGCGTAATTTGGTTAACTGCATGATTAACTTCTGGGTCTATACTTAGAAATTAAGAGTTCAAGCAGTTTGAAGTTTCCATCATCACAAAAGGAAACTCTCAGACAAAGGACCCCCCCCCCCCCCCCCCCCCCCTCCCCTCCGATCTGTGTGGGCACATGCACAAAGAACTCGAAGTGAAGCAGTTTAAGCAACATTCTTCAGCCAATCCTGATGCATCCAAATAACCAGTGACTAAAACCCAAAGACCTAAACTACTGCTGATCATTATCTCACACATCCCATTCAGTCTCAACAGATTCTATCCACGAGAGATTCATGTTTAGTACAAGTAACATTAGACAACAGATCCTCATTTGTTTCAGGAAGATTTTGAAAAAAAAGAAAATCAAAGCAGTTTACAGCTGAGGGATGGGGCTGGAGAAATGCAACCACTTAAATGCATAGGCTGAGCTATAGATGCAAGGACTCACCATCCATAACATACAAATTGTAGTTAACCATGTTTTGACGCTATAGTTGTACTAAGCTAATTATGCATTTATAAGTTATATATTTCAAGAATCGATGGCTATATAATTTAAAGTCCCAAAATATATGTACAGTACCATTCCCAGATTGCTTGAAAAGGAGAACCGCACACTCTAGGAGCTCAGATGCAATAATAACCAATGTTTCGACAGACAAGGTGTCTTCATTAGGGTATAATTGTCACACCCTGATCTGTTTCACCTGTCTTGTGCTTGTCTCCTCCCCCACCAGGTGTCTCCCTGCATTTTCTGTTGGTCTAATGCTAGTTTGTCTTGTCAAATCCTACCATTATGTTGTCCTGTGTTTGAGTGTCTATAATTGCTGTTTTCTAGTCCTCCTGGTTTTGACCGTTCTGTACCTTCCTGACACTGCCCTGGATTACAGACCTCTGCCTGCCTGCCGTTCTGTACCTTACTGACACTTCCCTAGATTACTGACCTATGCCTGCCCTTGACCTGTCATTTGCCTGCCCCCTATTTTGTAAGTAAACATCTGTGATTCGAACTGTCTGCATCTGGGTCTTGTCCTGATAATGGCACACACTAGTTTGTATAGTGTCAAATGACACACACAGGTGTCTGTAATCATGGCTGGGTGTGGCTTGATATCATTGGTTCATTTTCAGATATAAATAGAACATACAAAAAAAACATGAATGGATCACAGCATGCGATCATAGATACAATTTGGCGACATAGGCCTACAAACATTTACAATTAATAGCACAATCACAAGAATGGCTTCAGATCAAAGTCTACGTTGAGACCGAGGGGAGCAATGGTCTTTAAATGAAAGATCCCGCTCGTTTTAACAATATATTGTCGAGGTCACCCCCTCTCCTAGGGAGGGTGACATGTTCGATGCCGATATAACGTAGGGACGAAATCGAGTGGTTCGCTTCCAAAAAATGGGCCGCAACTGGGTACGTCGAGTTTTTGCACCTTCTGATGCTCATACATACTTTTAATTCGCGCTTCGTTTTACCCACATCATTTTTTACCACAAGGACAAGTTATAAATAACTGCCCTAGTGGAGCACGTGATAACGCCTTTGATTGGGATCCGTTTCCCTGTTTGGGGGTGTTTAAAGGATCTAGAGTTGTAGCCAGAAGTTTACATAAACCTTAGCCAAGTACATTTAAACTCAGTTTTTCACAAGTCCTGACATTTAATCCTAGTAAAAATTCCCTGTCTTAGGTCAGTTAGGATCACCACTTTATTTTAAGAATGTGAAATGTCAGAATAATAGTAGAGAATTATTTATTTCAGCTTTTATTTCTTTCATCACATTCCCAGTGGGTCAGAAGTTTACATACACTCAATTAGTATTTGGTAGCATTTCCTTTTAAATTGTTTAACTTAGGTCAAACGTTTCGGATAGCTTCCCACAATAAGTTGGGTGAATTTTGGCCCATTCCGCCTGACAGAGCTGGTGTAACTGAGTCAGGTTTGTAGGCCTCCTTGCTCGCACACGCTTTTTCAGTTCTGCCCACAAATTTTCTATAGGATTGAGGTCAGGGCTTTGTGATGGCCACTCCAATACCTTGACTTTGTTGTCCTTAAGCCATTTTGCCACAACTTTGGAAGTATGCTTTGGATCATTGTCCATTTGGAAGACCCATTTGCGACCAAGCTTTAACTTCCTGACTGTCTTGAGATGTTGCTTCAATATATCTACAACATTTTCTTTCACCATGATGCCATCTATTTTGTGAAGTGCGCCAGTCCCTCCTGCAGCAAAGCACCCCCACAACATGATGCTGCCACCTCCGGGATTCACGGTTGGCTATGTACAGGTGTCAGAGTGGTCATCAGGGTCCTGACCAAGGTCCTTCTCCCCTGATTGCTCAGTTTGCTCAACTCTAGGAAGAGTCTTGGTGGATCCAAACTTCTTCCCTTTAAGAATAATGGAGGCCACTGTGTTCTTGCGGACCTTCAATGCTGCAGAAATGTTTTGGTACTCTTCTCCAGATCTGTGCCTCGACACAATCCTGTCTCGGACCTCTACGGACAATTCCTTCGACGTCATGCTTTGGTTTTTCCTCTGACATGCACTGTCAACTGTGGAACCTTATATCGCCTCCTCCCTAAGTTTGTTTTATTCACTGCCTTAGCACACTCTGCCAACCCGCATGTACTAGTTGTGTCTGAATCCTGGCTTAGGAAGACCACCAAAAACCCTGAAATTAACATCCCTAACTATAACATTTTCCGACAAGATAGAACTGCCAAAGTGGGCGGAGTTGCAATCTACTGCAGAGCGAGAACTCTGCAGGCTGTCTTACTATTCAGGTCTGTTCCCAAACAATTTGAGCTCCTACTTTTAAAAGTCAAACTTTCCAGAAACAAGTCTCTCACCGTTGCCGCTTGCTATAGACCACCTTCTGTGCCCAGCTGTGCCCTGGACACCATATGTGAGTTGATTGCCCCCCATCTTTCTTCAGAGCTCGTGCTGTTAGGTGACTTAAACTGGGACATGCTTAACACCCCGGCCGTCCTACAATCTAAGCTTGATGCCCTCAATCTCACTCAAATTATCAATGAACCTACCAGGTACAACCCCAAATCCGTAAACACAGGCACCCTCATAGATATCATCCTAACCAACCTGCCCTCCAAATACAACTCTGCTGTCTTCAACCAGGATCTCAGCGATCACTGCCTCATTGCCTGTGTCCGTAATGGGTTTGCGGTAAATGACCACCGCTCATCACTGTCAAACGCTCCCTAAAACACTTCAGCGAGCAGGCCTTTCTAATCGATCTGGCCCGGGTATCCTGGAAGGACATTGACCTCATTCCGTCAGTAGAGGATGCCTGGTTATTCTTTAAAAGTGCTTTCCTCACCATCTTAAATAAGCATGCCCCATTCAAAAAATGTAGAACCAGGAACAGATATAGCCCCTGGGTCACTCCAGACCTGACTGCCCTTGACCAGCACAAAAACATCCTGTGGCGTACTGCATTAGCTTCAATAGCCCCTGCGATATGCAACTTTTCAGGGAAGTTAGGAACCAATATACACAGGCAGTTAGGAAAGCAAAGGCTACCTTTTTTCAAACAGAAATTTGCATCCTGTAGCACAAACTCCAAAAAGTTCTGGGACACTGTAAAGTCCATGGAGAATAAGAGCACCTCCTCCCAGCTGCCCACTGCACTGAGGCTAGGAAACACTGTCACCACCGATAAATCTGCGATAATTGAGAATTTCAATAAGCATTTTTCTACGGCTGGCCATGCTTTCCACCTGGATACCCCAACCCCGGTCAACAGCTCTGCACCCCCCCCCCCCCCCCCACAGCAACCTCCCCAAGCCTCCCCCATTTCTCCTTCACCCAAATCCAGATAGCTGATGTTCTGAAAGGGCTGCAAAATCTGGACCCCTACAAATCAGCCGTTCTAGACAATCTGCACCCTCTTTCTAAAATGATCCGCCAAAATTGTTGCAACCCCTATTACCAGCCTGTTCAACCTCTCTTTCGTATCGTCTGAGATCCCCAAAGATTGGAAAGCTGCCACGGTCATCCCCCTCTTCAAAGGGGGAGACACTCAAGACCCGAAATGCTACAGACCTATATCTATCCTACCCTACCTTTCTAAGGTCTTCGAAAGCCAAGTTAACAAACAGATCACCGACCATTTCAAATCCCACCGTACCTTCTCCGCTTTGCAATCTGGTTTCTGAGCTGGTTATGGGTGCACCTCAGCCACGCTCAAGGTCCTAAACGATATCATAACCGCCATCGATAAGAGACAATACAGTGCAGCCGTATTCATCGACCTGGCCAAGGCTTTCAACTTTGTCAATCACCACATTCTTATCGGCGGACTCAACAGCCTTGGTTTCTCAAATGACTGCCTCGCCTGGTTCACCAACTACTTCTCAGACAGAGTTCAGTGTGTCAAATCAGAGGGCCTGTTGTCCGGACCTCTGGCAGTCTCTATGGGGGTGCCACAGGGTTCAATCCTCGGACCGACTCTTTCCTCTGTATACATCAATGATGTCGCTCTTGCTGCTGTTGAGTCTCTGATCCACCTCTACGCAGACGACACCATTCTGTACACTTCTGGCCCTTCTTTGGACACTGTGTTAACTAACCTCCAGACGAGCTTCAATGCCATACAACTCTCCTTCCGTGGCCTCCAACTGCTCTTAAATGCATGCTCTTCAACCGATCGCTGCCCGCACCTGCCCGACCGTCTAGCATCACTACTCTGGATGGTTCTGAATTAGAATATGTGGACAACTATAAATACCTAGATGTCTGGTTAGACTGTAAACACTCCTTCCAGACTCACATTAAGCATCTCAATCCAAAATTAAATCTAGAATTAGCTTCCTATTTCGCAACAAAGCATCCTTCACTCATGCTGCCAAACATCCCCTCTTAAAACTGACTATCCTACCGATCCTTGACTTCAGCAACGTCATTTACAAAATAGGCTCCAACACTCTACTCAGCAGTGTGCTGAGATGAGGTTAAGCCCTGCCATATCTCAGCTCACTGGTCACCATAGCAGCACCCACCCATAGCACGCGCTCCAGCAGGTATATTGCACTGGTCACCCCCAAAGCCAATTCCTCCTTCGGCCACCTTTCCTTCCAGTTCTCTACTGCTAATGACTGGAACGAACAGCAAAAATCACTGAAGCTGGAGACTCATATCTCCCTCACTAGCTTTAAGCACCAGCTGTCAGAGCAGCTCACAGATCACTGCACCTGTACATAGCCTATCTGTAAATAGCCCATCCAACTACCTCATCCCCATACTGTTATCTATTTTATTTATTTTTGCTCCTTTGCACCCCAGTATCTCTACTTGTACACTCATCTTCTGCACATCTATCACTCCAGTGTTTAATTGCTATATTGTCATTATTTTGCCACTGGCCTATTTATTGCCTTACCTCTGTTATCTTACCTCATTTGCACACACTGTATATAGTGTATACTGTATTATTGACTGTATGTTTGTTTATTCCATGTGTAACTCTGTTGTTTGTGTTGCACTGCTTTGCTTTATCTTGGCTAGTCGCAGTTGTAAATGAGAACTTGTTCTCAACTGGCCTACCTGGTTAAATAAAATATACAGATGTGCCTTTCCAAATCATGTCCAATCAATGTAATTTACCACAGGTGGACTCTAATCAAGTTGTAGAAACATCTCAAGGATGATCAATGGAAACAAGATGCTCAATTTCAAGTCTCATAGCAAAGGGTCTGAATACATAATGTTTTTTTTTACATTTCTAAAAACCTGTTTTCACTTTCATTATGGGGTATTTTGTGTAGATTGAGGAAAATGTTGTCTTTAATCCACTTTAAAATAAGGCTGTAACAAAATGTGGAAAAAGTCAAGGGGTCTGAATACTTTCCAATCTGCCCATCTGAAACTGCACCTACCTCTGAGGGCACAAGTCAAGTGGAAGAATCCTTAAGTGAGAGACTGTCCAAGCAACAAAACTTCCAGTAAGGACTTCATGTGCAATGTATGTGATAAGCTTTTTCATTCAATGAAGGAAATGGGTCATCATGTACGTGAGCATTCTACTGAATGGCCATAACAATGTGAGTTCTGTGTGCTGCTTTTTGGGAAGCCCACAGCATTTCTTGAGCTCAGGTCAACCCTCCATAGTGTCAGCAAGATCTACATTTGCTGTGCGTGTACAAATGAATTTGCTTATCTTCGCAACCTGAAACATCATCAGGAGGAGTTCGACTCTGGCCAGGAGTGCTTATACACAGAGGAGGAAAAGGGCAAGCTACGACCCCAGAACGACAACAATAAAACGAAATTTAGCACAGAGGCTTTGTCCTCCTATGCCGTGAAGGAGTCTGATAAAGCTGCCATAAAAGATGAGGGAGAATTAGATGATGCTACAGAAAACCTTATTACCACAATAAAGATAATGGCTTCCGATGGAGGCAAGCACAAAGACCTGGATGTTCGCCGTGGCATCAACCAACACTATCCCAGTTTTAAGCCACCTCTGATTCCCTATCATAACTCGACACCTGCTGGCTCTGTTGCCAGCAGGTGTCCACTACATAAGAAAGTCTCTTATGTAGTGGATGAGGAGCAGGAAATCTATGTCTGTCCACATTGCAGTAGAGAATTCACATACCACCTCAGCCGAACCAAGCACATGGCCTTCTGCCCCAGGAAACCCACTTCCAAAGAGGCCAAGAAAAGAAAAGATGGCGGTATCTCTTACACCAAGGAAAATAACGGGCACCTTTGCAGTGGAGTTCTTCATTTGGATGAGATACTGCAAGGATCTGACCGTAAACAGAAAAGCAGAGCCTATAGTCCTAGTACAGCAAAGGCAGGTGCCCAACCACAGCAAGATGCTGACTGCACTGTCTCTTCACCCTTTGAACTCCCCACAACATCAAGGCAGAAGGGTGTCAAAGAAATCCCTTTTAAAATGTATAATGGTGAAATCCCACCAACAGAAACCAGAGAATAAGGAGGATGAGCACCCCTTCAATCAGTGTCAAGAAAGGGTGAGTGGACCGGGATCTGCAATCTGCAGCAGAATGTCGTCACAGCTTCGGCAAAGGAAGAACAGATGACCAGTCCGGAGCCACAAAGGGAGCTGCAGGTATTCTATGCATGACCTTACAGTTCTCTACCCTTCTCCCGAAGTGTGCAGTTTGTACATTCCCCCTCAAGGATTTAAAAGGAATGGACTGGTGTTATTAGGGTGGAGAATCCCTCCAGCCATGCTTACAACAATCTAATGCTTTTGAATGCATGAGGGGGATTGAACAATTGCATACTTGTAATTAAGGGGGACTTAATTACAGTGCACCTTTTCTCAAATGACATGTTTATATTCTCAGGATCCTTCAGTTTGAGACTCATGCAATGGACTGTTTCATACAGTGGAAAGTTGAGGATCATGATACATTTGTGGAGGCTTAATGGAACCTGCTCTGCACTAAAACTGAAATAAAAATGAAAGCAAGAAGAGCTGGAGAATGCAGCAGTGGGTAGATGCAATCGGGCAATGTATGGAGGCTTTCTACTGTTTTGTTGAGCATTTCTTGTACTTTTCAGAGACTTTGTAAAAGACTGCTGTATACTGTGAGATGAACTTTACCTGTGATGGCCACATGTGTCACAGAATAAGTATTCTAACGATTATGTGAAGTAATTACTTAATTTAAATGGCCATCCCTATAGCTAACTATTAAGGTTCATGTACTGCAAGTGGCAATTGTAGGGAATGCAGTCATTACATTTTCTTTCAATTATTTATGCGTACTGTTGTGACCTTTTTATTTTTAACCTAAATGCATGTATCATATCCATTTATTGTAGTACTAGACTGCCCCTTTCTCAGTCTGCCAGATTTTACATCACAAGTTTTAGCTCTGAATGATCAAGTGAAATTCTGCAAAGCAATAGTTACATTTTTTTTATCCATCCAATCTTAATTATTTTCTCAGCTCAAGAAGAGTTGGGTGGCCATCTTAAAATGTTTTTATATAAGCTCTACGGAAAGCCATGTGAGGTAAACAATACAAGGAGTACGAGTACAAAGACGTATAATATTTTTGGGGGAACATACGTTTTTTTTATACTAAACCAGGTCAAATACAGAACTTTTTGAGTGATTTATTGTCGCAATGTAAATTTAATTGCAATACTTGAACTATTTTAGGACATTTTTAGGAAAGGTTTCATACTCTCTTATTCCATGCATTGTTTACTTCACAGGGCTTTCCATGGAGCTTGTATGACATTTCTAAGAGTCATAACGTCTCTTCAGCTACATAACAACTATTGACCTTTTGATTGAAATTTTGAAAAACTATCCCTTTAGAAGGTGAATTCTGATTTAAAGCCCTTAAAGTATGTGATTGGTTCATACATTTTTTGACTTTTTAAATAAATTATATACAGCCCTTGATTCTTGAAAAATGTTACTTATTTTCATATTATGCTAAGAAAATTGATAAATTGTATTCAAATATCAAGCGATACATCCCTGTAGCAATTGTTACTTACTAATGGAATATCTTATGAATGGGGAATTGTAACCCTTCTCAAATTCATATTGCACACTCTACATTCAAGGAATGGCTTGCGCATAATAGTTTCAAGCTTTTGGAAATGGCACTTTGACACATTCAGCTAATAGGTTAGTGACAAGGCCCCATTTTGAACAGGGTATGGTAGTAGGTGCCAGGTGCACCTGTTTGTGTCAAGAACTGCAACGCTGCTGGGTTTTTCATGCTCAACAGTTTCCCGTGTGTATCAAGAATGGCCCACCACCCAAAAGGACATCTAGTCAACTAGACACAACTGTGGGAAGTATTGGAATCAACATGGGCCAGCATCCCTGTGGAATGCTTTGGAAAACCTGTAGAGTCCATGTCCCAATGAATTGAAGCCATTCTGAGGGGAGGGGGGGGGGGTGCAACTCAATATTAGGAAGGTAATGAATTGAAGCCATTCTGAGGGCAAGGGGGATGCAACTCAATATTAGGAAGGTAATGAATTGAAGCCATTCTTAATGTTTTGTACACTGTGTACATTGCCCTTGTTTATTTCGTATTGTGTTTTTGTCTTTAAAAGTGTTTCATACGGCTCTTGGTAAAACTAGAACCTTGAGTGGCGCTGCCATGCCCCTGAAGCCAACTAGCTTTTCAATGTGTGTTCATGTTTTAATCAAATCAAATTTATTTATAAAGCCCTTCTTACATCAGCTGATATCTCAAAGTGCTGTACAGAAACCCAGCCTAAAACCCCAAACAGCAAGCAATGCAGGTGTAGAAGCACGGTGGCTAGGGAAAAACTCACTAGAAAGGCCAGAACCTAGGAAGAAACCTAGAGAGGAACCAGGCTATGAGGAATGGCCAGTCCTCTTCTGGCTGTGTTGGGTGGAGATTATAACAGAACATGGCCAAGATGTTCAAATGTTCATAGAGTCAAGTAATAATAATCACAGTGGATGTCGAGGGTGCAACAGGTCAGCACCTCAGGAGTAAATGTCAGTTGGCTTTTCATAGCCGATCATTCAGAGTATCTCTACCACTCCTGCTGTCTCTAGAGAGTTGAAAACAGCAGGTCTGGGACAGGTAGCACGTCCGGTGAACAGGTCAGGGTTCCATAGCCGCAGGCAGAACAGTTCAAACTGGAGCAGCAGCACGGCCAGGTGAACTGGGGACAGCAAGGAGTCATCAGGCCAGATAGTCTTGAGGCATGGTCCTAGGGCTCAGGTCCTCTGAGAGAGAAAGAAAGCGAGAGAGTTAGAGAGCATACTTACATTCACACAGGACACCGGATAAGACAGGAGAAATACTCCAGATATAACAGACTGGCCCTAGCCCCCCGACACATAAACTACTGCCACATAAATACTGGAGGCTGAGACAGGAGTGGTCGGGAGACACTGGCCCCATCCGACGATACCCCCGGACAGGGCCAAACAGGCAGGATATAACTCCACCCACTTTGCCAAAGCACAGCCCCCACACCACTCCCTGTAACGTGTACAGGGACTGAATTTAATACATAACGGAACAAAACCAAGAACCATGAGTAGCGTACAGACATGAAACACAAAAATAGAGTCAATAATGCCTGGGGAAAGAACCAAAGGGAGAGACGGATAGGGGAGGTAATCAGGAAGGTGATGGAGTCCAGGTGAGTCTCATGAGGCGCAGGTACGCGTAACGATGGTGACAGGTGTGCGTAATAATGAATTAACTGGCAACAACGAGCGCCAGAGAGGAGCGGGAGTAGACGTGACACATTCACACACAACATATCAACAATGGTCATTTCTGCAAAATATAATAAGCCTTTCACGACACAAGCACACAGTAGCGTAACCAAATTACAGGAAAGCAACCTGTAGTACAACAGTCAGCTAGTCTATTAGCGTATATGTCCAACTCCCTCCCTCTTTCA
Source organism: Salmo trutta (assembly GCF_901001165.1). Taxonomy (NCBI): domain Eukaryota; kingdom Metazoa; phylum Chordata; class Actinopteri; order Salmoniformes; family Salmonidae; genus Salmo; species Salmo trutta. Next base: position 810,993 of record NC_042986.1, on the reverse strand, counting down.
CCCACTGAAACTAAGTGTTGCAAGGTTAATTCAAAGTCTTTGAGGTGATCAGGACATGAGTGTGACCGAACAGGGTGAGGAGACAAAGTAGCCAGGGTTGGTTGTAGTTCTGGTGACTAACTAACTTGCACAACTAACTGGTCATTCTGGACGAACTCTAATCTCATGCCCTCCTGTGCCACACACTGAGTTCTGTCAGAGAGGTGATTTTATTTTGTAGAGCCCAACCGATATGATTATTATTTGGGGTTCGATTCCGATTTTTGGTGGTACAAAACATACCAATACCGATATATATATATACTGTTTAACAGAGGAGAAATGCAAAAGTCTCATTTTCCACACTGAATTCTCATTAATTGCATTCCAAAAGAGCAATTGTTGATTTCATACGTTGTGGCAATAATGAGTGAAACACTGCTGTTTTTTGTCCTGTGCATCCTGAAGATCACTGATCACCTTGGTTGCAGCTGAGATGGTACTATGTTTAACTCTAAATCGGGATTGGTATGGGGATAGAATATAATTATTATAGATTAAGTCTTTCAGCTGGGAATTCACCAGGTTCTCCAAAACTTTAGCAAGCACAGAAAGTTTAGATATAGGGTGATTGTTATCCGACTGGGATAGATCTCCACCTTTATGCAGTGGCGTGACGTATTGGCCGCAGAAATACCATTTTCCAGCAATTATACACATTTTGCCATGGCTTATGCCGTGTTCTTATGCTATCTGACTGGCTCAAACATTCTAACAAAATCCATGGGGTCCCCATGCCAATTACATTTTTGGAATGTTAGATTCTCCCTAACTGTAGTTTTATTTTGGTGTGTTAGTTCTCAAAGATTCTTATTAAAAATATAGCTCCATTATCTGTTCTGAGATTACAGAACAGTTTCGCAGACCACTGCATGAGTCACCCCGGCATTCTTCACATGCGAGTCCTGTTCATGGGCTTGGTCAGCAATGGGTGGTAGCAAAAAAAAGTACATATGAGGGCAATGCACACCAACACTTTCCAGATTTTGGCTGTTGAATGGCCTGACATGTGGCAGTCCAGTTCCATGTTGTCTCTGTCTGTACTAACTGCCAATGGGGAGGACTGATGGTGGAGTGGGCCTATTGAGGACAGTTCTGGGAGATTCAGGATGGCATTGACACCGGAGAGGTGCAATTCCTATAACATGTGAAGGCCCACAAAAGCAGTGGCGCCCCCAGAAATGTTTCATATGGGTGGTCAGATAGGCCACTGAAAATCTTGGGGTAACACCAAAAGCCATAACTGAATTTCAGGAATTCTATTATGCTGTTGTTGTATATAGGCTAGTTGAAAACTATGTCAATATGAGAGTTAAGGAATCACATACTGATATACTTTGGTCTCTTATTTTACAGTTAATGTTACTAATTATCTGATGTGCATAGACTAATACCGGTACAGTTAACATTTTGAGTTCTACAACAATCCTGTTAATGTGTTATGTATCTGTATATACATGTGTTAGGTGATTCATTGTTCTTCAAATAGGCTAGTTGTCCTTTTCCTTAAAAATACAAATATACAGCTTTAATTTTAAGGAGTACATTGATTGTAAGGAACAAAACATTTTACTGGGAACAAGCCTACTCAAGTCAACACCACACAGAGGCCTCCAATTATACTCAATACAGCTTTATTCGGTTGTTGCTGTGTCTTTTTGTAAACAAAAATATTATATTATATATGTCCAAAAATGAAAAACAACCAAAAAAAGCATAATCATGGACAATGCACATTTTACGATAGCCTACTCACAGCCTACTCACAGCCTATTCATATCCCTGCTTTATTAAGCTACATTCTTTTCAATGCAGCTTTATTCACCTGTTGCTGTCTTTTTGTATACAAATATATTATAGGCTATATCCAAAAATGAAAAACAAAACAAAAAAAGTATTTTATGGACAATGTACATTTTACTATAGTCTACTCACAACCTATTCATATCCCTGCTTTATTAGGCTACATTCTTTTCAATACAGCTTTATTCACCTGTTGCTGTGTCTTTTGGCAAACACATCCACAAAATCATCAAGATGTATGGCCCTAACCCTCCTTGATTCTACACTTAACACCCCCAAATTGCTCAATCGCTTGTCACTCATTGCATTTCTCAAGACAGTCTTGATTAACTTTTGAAAAACTGCGCTCACATGCTGCAGTGCTCACAGGTAATGCAAATGCAATTTTGCAAAGTTTAAACATCTCGTGGAATACCTCCCTATATGGCTCAAGGAAGACTGTGTGCTCTATTAAAGTGGTTGGTGTTTCCAAGCCACTAGTTTGCTCCCTATCAAGAATTCGCTTAAGCTGAGGCATCTCATATTCTAGATCCTCAGTGCTGCAGTTGTATTGTGAGGCAAATGGAAACACTACATTTTTCTCACAAAATGTGGGACTGCAGGGATTCAAGGCTTGTATCCCTTGCATTATGACACAATTTTCTTCATAAAATCTTCTCTTCACCTCAGAGAGAAGCACGTCAACAATTGGAATGAATGGACTTGCCTGAAATGACTCCTTATCTGTGTTGACCTGTCTTTGAACGATTGGAGTGGAAATGTAATACCCCTCAAGCCTAGATCTTGGTGTGACCTGGACGGCCTGAAGGTGCAACACCGATGTTGCATTGCTCGGCAAGCGTCACAGTATTGTCCCAAATCGCATTAAAGAAAGAGCCCTCTCTATAACTGTTCAATGTGTCAACAAGAGAATCAACAAGGGTAACAGCCATGCCCAAATTGAGTTGTGGGGACGGTAAAATATCTGACAGATGTTTTATCTCACCAAAACATTGGCCAACAAAGTTCAGATCTATTTGGGCTAATAGACCTCTTGCCTCTACAGCTCTGTCACCATTTCTCTCTTCAGATATTTCTTTGAGTAGACGTATGAATGCTGGCAGTCTGTCCCTCACTGTCTTGCAAGCATTGTACCTACATGCCCGCCGTGTCTCTGTCAGCCTTTGTAACTCTCTCGGTGCCCCTGAAACATCTCCCTCTGTACCTCTAGCCACCTTTGGTGCACATAAACTCAGCAAAAAAAGAAACGTCCCTTTTTCAGGACCCTGTTTTTCAAAATAATTTGTAAAAATCCAAATAACTTCACAGATCTTCATTGTAAAGGGTTTAAACACTGTTTCCCATGCTTGTTCAATTAACCTTAAACAATTAATGAACATGCACCTGTGGAACGGTTGTTAAGACACTAACAGCTTACAGACGGTAGGCAATTAAGGTCACAGTTATGAAAACTTAGGACACTAAAGAGGCCTTTCTACTGACTCTGAAAACACCAAAAGAAAGATGCCCAGGGTCCCTGCTCATCTTCATACTGCAAGGAGGCATGAGGACTGCAGATGTGGCCAGGGCAATAAATTGCAATGTCCGTATTGTGAGACGCCTAAGACAGCGCTACAGGTAGCAGATTGAACAAGTCTATGACTTGGATGGCTGGAGTCTTTGACAATTATTTGGGGCATTCCACTGACACTGCCTGGTGTAGAGGTCCTGGATGGCAGGGAGCTCGGCCCCAGTGATATACTGGGCCTTACATATTACCCTCAGTAGCACCTATTACCCTCAGTTGGATGCCAAGCAGTTGCCATGCCAAGCGGTGATGGAACCAGTCAAGATGCTCTGAATGGTGCAGCTGTATAACTTTTTGTGCTCACTTCACACCTCACTTCACCTTTCCACACTACTGAGCCGAACCTAGCCAAGCTTTACTGGGCATCCACCATAGTTTCTAGAGCCATGCTGGGAAAATTAAGGACAATGTGATTAGAGAATATCCAAGCCAGCACAGTACGGTTCAAGTTGGGTCTATAGTATGAATTACAGCCAGAAGAGGACTGACTGGCCAGTGGCCACCCCTTGGAGCCTGTTTCTTCCTAGGTTCCTGCGTTCTAGGCAGTGGCGGAACTAGAGTTTTATACATGGGGTGGCCAAGGCTACTTCAGGGGGTCCATAGACCATGACAGAAAATTAGTGTGTAACCCTAATCTGGCATCTAAGGAGCATAAATGTATCCTATGATTGCTGATTAGAGGTAGAAATGATAATTCACTTAACTCAGAGTTCTTCAATGTGGCAGATAGTGTGGTCCAAAAGGGTTACTTCACTAGAATTCTTTAACATACTATGAATAGTCAGTGTCTCTACCTCGGAACTGTAGCTCAATTTCTCTCTCTCACATGCACACACACTGTACTGTACTCACATACTGGAGACACTTGGGTCCCTCTGTTTTCATGAATATATAATCTGGATTGAACATCCAAAATATTTTCAGAAAATTAAGCTCAAGCACCAAGGAGATAAGATCGTATTTGTGTGTTACATAAATTGCAAAGTTTATTTACAAAAACTAAATAAAATAAAAAACACTGCAATTTGACATACCAGATATCAAGCAGAAATGGACTTGGAAAATATAAATAATTTTGGTGCCCATCAATATTACAAACTTACATATTTATGCTTATATAGTATGTTAACTAATAGCACAGATTTTTGGGGGAATTGGCCTAATCAAGACCAAATTAAATCTGTGTGACATGATACCCTTTGGATTTATCATTTTAGAATATCAGTATACTTGCTAGTACACAGTGCAGGTTTTAATCATGACCAGAGGGACAGCCTAAGTGCCAAATTATCCAAGGTAGATTTAAACAGCATCATTCTGCGGTTCTGGTGAGAACTGGCAAAATGTTTCACAAACTCATCCATGTTGAGGGAGCGTGCCCTCCTTGACTCAACACTGAGAATTCCGAGGTGACTTAACCTGTCATCAGCCATTGTTGTCCTAAGGTGGGTTTTAATCAGTTTTAAAGCTGAGAAGCTTCTTTCGCTAGAAGTACTGCTGACTGGTGTAACAGAAATCTTACAAAGTCGAAATAGCTCATGGAAGACCTCTTTATAAGGTTCTAGAAACACAACAAAGTCAAGGAGAGTAGACGGTCTGTCCCTTCCACTTTTCTCTCTCCTATCAAGAAGCCACTTGGTTTGATGAACCTCATGTTTGAGGTCCTCTAAATCTGACCCAAAGGTCTGAACAAATGCAAACAGGCTCCTTATTCAATAATGTTGTACTCTTTGGGTTGAGAGACTGGACCCCTTGTATTATCTCGCAATTCTTCTTTGAGAAACGCCTTTGCAGCTCAGCTGTGAGACTGTCAAGCACCTGATAAAAGATAGCTCTTTGGAAGCTTTCACCATCATTTTGGTCACTATTTTTCTGTCCTACAGTGCTTATCAATGAGTCGTGAAATCTTAAGCTTGTTTTAGGCTGTCCTTTACACGCTGTCTTTTACACACTGTTTGTACACTTATTTTGCAGTGCTCTGCAATCTCTTAACCTCTTTCCATAGTTCTCCAAAGTAACCCTCACTTCTGTAGTCCTGTAATGTGTCTAAGGGCACCTACTAGATCTACAGCCCTTGCTAGGTCAAGAGAGCTTGCCATGTATCTGCATGCCCACCTTACATCCGTAAGTCTCTGTAGTTCCCTGGGCTGCTGCTGTGGATACAGCTCTTTCTGAACTGCAAGCCACTTGAGATGAACGTACGAGCCAGATACAAAGTTATAAAGCTTCTGCAGGAGAGCAAAAAAGTGAACTGCCTCAGGCACTGATTTTACAGCATCGACAGTAACCAAATTCAAACAATGTTCATTACGGTGCACATAAAATGCAAATCTTGCCATGTTTTTAATCCGTGCAGACACACCAGAATGCTTTCCGCTCATGACGGATGCACCGTCATAGCTTTGCCCCACAAGATTATTTCTGTAGTCCAGACCATAATTTTCAAGGCAATCAATTATAATTTTTGTGAGACCTGCTGCATCTCAGCTTTCAGCTGACTGAAAGTGTAAAAAGCTTTAGTGAATGGCCCCGTTGTAACAGTACCGCACAACTAAAGACATTTGTTATTTTTTCTTTAAATCTTTGGTTTCATCTGCAATTACACAAAAAACTTAACTTTCTTTTACTTCTCTTATTATTTCACTTTGTACCATCTCAGCTAAGCCCTCAAGAACTTCCTTCTGGATTTGGTGGCTTGTGTACTTAGCATTGCCACATGCATTCATCCTTTTCTCTATGAGAGGGTCATGCTTTGCTATTTCTTCTAAGATTGTCAAAAAATTACCCTTGTTGTGAGAGTCAGACTCTCGAGGACCTCTCTGCGCTATATTTTGAGTGGCAGTTAATAGGAGCACATCTGCAATCGTTTTAATGTAAGTACAGTTCCTCCACTTTCTTTTTCCAGTCCTCATTTATGACTAACATTGATGAGTTGCCGTCAATAACCCTTTTATGCTGATTCCAATAGCATTGATATGATGCTCCGTCTTCGAATGGAGCTTAAACCAATAATCTTTAAACAGCGCCTTTTTCCAGTTACAAGAACCTGACTGTGATGTGAAGGCAGATTTAGGTGTATTGGGCAGAGAAAAATGCCTACAGGCGAAACAATAAGTTGAATCTTGATTTACAGAATATTCAAGCCATGAATTGTCCTTATACCAGGAGCTGTTGAAAGCCCTTTTCCTAGTACCATGCTGAGTTCTGGGAAATGTTTTCAAACACGGCTGTACAGGACCCTCTTCTCTGGATCTTGAAATGTCTGAAATACACATTAAATAATGTGTCATATCTCTATGGAAATGTATAATTAAGGCATCCACAAGATTAGATACTAATAGCTGCTAACTAAAATGTGTAGTTTAAGGTATAGGCCTGGCCTACCATTGGGTCCTTTTGGAACAGCATATCTGGTGGTTGATGCAGTTGGGAAGGGCTCGATGACATCTCCTGGCAGCTCTGGCTCACTGTCTTGCTCAGAGCCAGAGGTCTCTTTGTCATCCCTTGATACATCTATTACATTAAAAGAACACAAGAACCATTAGTGTATAATTACAATAAAAATGCCACAGACATCAAAAAAAGAACACACATGAATCAACAACCAACATTTTAAAGTGAGTCTTAATCTGACAAAACCATCTATTACAAGCTGAAGCTAAACTTAAATTCTGAACTGGGCATGTGACTGATTGCCTGGTAGATGCTCTGACCTGGTGGTGGCAGACTTGGCCTTGTGAAGTTTGACCACAGTGACTCTGAGTAGACTCAGGAAGGGAGCTGCTCTGGGGTCCGGTGGTGATGCAAGGGCTGGGGTCTGTTTGCACCTGATCTGCCTGTTTGTGCTTCTTTAAAAAGAGGTCTGATATCTCTCCCTTTCTTTTCATATTTAATTGACCCTATGCAAATATGAGACAGTCAATTTCTTACACGTTTACAATAGCAAACAGGCTATCTGCAAATTATGGAAATATTTTGAGTAACATTAACAGATTGATAATAACAATTGTTCGTTTTGAGTTCAAGTACGAACTGAGTTAATGGATTTATCTAACTGAGTTAATGGATTTGAAGTTGCTGAATGTTAACTTGATGAACACTGACAGCTGTAGCCTACTAGTTATCCCACATTAGCTAAACATTCGTATACTGTAACTTACGATACTTCACTGTATATGCATGTATTACTAGCACAGATGTAAACATAATGTTAGTCTAAATTGGGAACCGATCTCTCTTATCTGATTAACTGTCTGTTAATGGAGCCAAAGGTCTAACTTGACGCACGCCAAGGATAGGGGGCGCTACAGCGATTTTTGAAAAAAATACGTGCCCATTTTAAACGGCCTCCTACTCAAACTCAGAAGCTAGGATATGCATATAATTAGTAGATGTGGATAGAAAACACCCTAAAGTTTCTAAAACTGTTTGAATGGTGTCTGTGAGTATAACAGAACTCATATGGCAGTCAAAACCCCGAGACAGATCGTAACAGGATGTGGAATTCTGAATTGCGGACTCAACTTCAGCACTTTGCCTATAAATCACACCGTGAGTTAGGGTTCATTGAGCACTTCCTATTGCTTCCACTAGATGTCCCCAGTCTTTACAAAGTGGTTTGAGTCTTCTACAGTACGAACTGAAATAATCATGTTTGTTTTTTTGCATTATGCTAATGTAGCTTTAAGGACAAATCCTCCTCTTTCAAGTAAAATGTTCACTTAGTCTCCCATTGACATCAATGTAAGTGAAAATGTAACTTACTTAGGATCTGCCCCTTAGAAACCTAAGTGCTTGATTCAATCCATAGCACTGAAGATCAGTGTTGTAGCGTGATTGAAATGTAAATTATTATTTTTATTTGTATTTAATTTTTGCTTTTTATTGAATCCAAAACATACAATATACTTGCAGTGAAACCGCTCCACAACTACACCACACCAATCATCCAACAGACTCCCATTCAGAGCGACACACAGAAGTATCCAGGGTCAATGCCCTGCTCAAGGGCATGTCGACAGATCTCCCACAAGGCCAAAAACAGGGACCCGAACCCTCCAAGATCCCCCGACAGATCCCCAATAGCTGCCCCTCACCATCCGAGACCCCTCCCACAGTCCCCCCCAAGAAAATGTTTAATGTAAATTTAAAAAATGTATTAATTCCATTCCCCACTCCCAAGAACATCCCCAATGCACCAACAACCAAGAAAATTAACTAAAGAGAAAAAAAAACAACAATGCAAAAAAAAACAAAGGACATCAAGGATAACTACAATCATAACAGCAAGGCCAACTGTATATGTTTGAGTGCATGTCTGGCACTATTTACAAGTGTGTGTCCTTGTATGTGTGTATTTGAATGAGAGTGTGTGTATATGCATGTGAACTGTCGGGTTCACGTAGGGGTCATGAAAAGTGTTTGATGTATTAGAATAATTGATTATTATTATGTTCTATTAATAGAAGGGGAGGGGTTATAAGACCACTCCCGCCTTACATTAATAGGGTCCTAGACTACATATTAACAATATATATACATTATGAGGTTTTAATATTGTTCCACAGTTGTTTTCTAATTCTCTCTCTCTGCCTCATTAAAAAGAGGCCCCTCTGAGTAATGTGTGACTGTGAAGAAGGAGCTCTGCAGGGGAGTGTAGGAGATAAGACTAGTCAAACATTCCACAATAAATCAACTTTGGGGAGTGGACGTTTACTGCTAAGTTTTAGATAACACTAAAAGCCATTGTTTATATAGCTTGGTAGGCAGGGTTTTGGTCTCAGGACTAAAAAAGTAATGACGTAGGTAGTGACATCATCAGGCTAGACTGAGGGTGTAACAAAACAACTTGAGACTTTATGTTTGATGCAGAACTTACTCGGAAACATGCGTTCTATGTTCCTGATTGTCAACTTCTGTCTGCAATTGCATTAATAAAGGTTTTTGAATGATTTAATTAAATATATTGTCATAATGCTAATTTCACCAATGATTGACAAGGACGAAAGGAACGAACCCTAACAGTACAAACACCTGCACGACATCAGCATCAGGAAAACCATGGCCATGACTTATGCTATCTGAGTGACTCAAACATTATAACAAAATCAATGGGGGCCTCATGCCATGACAGATACTCCTGAATGTATCATTTTGGGAATTTTAGGTTCTCTCTGACTGTCATTTTGGGGATTGTTAGTTCTCTTATAAAAGACATATAGGTCTACCTTTTCTACATACTTTATATCTGGTTTTAGTTAGTTAAGTTCACACTAAAAACCTTTAACCATCCTGAGAATTATAAATAATAATAATACAAAAGAAGCTTCGAGGTCCAGATGTGATTTTGAGGGCTCAAGTAGATATAAAACCTCTTTACTGTAAGTGAATATTAGGAAAAGTATCTCTGTATTATTGACCTTCGATGACCTTGGCCAGCTGTCGGAATTGTATTTTAACCCACACATAACCGCATCCGAGAGGTCGCTGGTGTTCTTACCCCAGTCGCCCCTCACCACGCTGGGCTCCCTGTCCGCCTCCTTTGCCCTGGAGCTGCACCCCAAACCCGCTTCCAGCCCTCTTCCTTCTACAGAGCCCCTGGGAGGAGGAGTGACAGCAACGCTAAGGCTCCCTCACTCCCACTGGCAAAACTCTTAGCCTCTACGCCCAGAGACCCAGTGCCTTAGAGGTAAGATACCGGACTAATGCTGCGCCAAATCTCTTCTGACAATTTTGAGATGGAAATTCTAGGTGTATGTTTAACTCCTTAGTAGTTGAATTGAGGTAGTGTGACCATAGCGCAAGGTCTTGCATGAGATTCCCCTCATCCTGTTGTGTGTGCAGCTGGTATTGGTACTAGTAGAACGTAGCCTACACCTACATGTTGCACAATAGTATTGAAATGTTTTGAGAACTGTAGAGTGGCTACTGCAGTGATTATCTGTTGCTGACAAAGATGTATTTGACTAAGCTATGTTAACTTCGGTGTATGCAACATTGTTACATTTCATGTTGTCTGTTAATGTTAACTACTGCTAGTGAGCATCTTGATAACTAACTTTTGTTGGCAGCTTTTAGCGACTGTATATCTTTTTAAAAGTTTTTATCCAACATTTGATTCATACCGGCCCAGATATCCTCAATGGCCTCCCATATTCACTTGCCCCTCCATCTCCCCCTCCCTCTGCAGCCCCAGCTGAACCCTATCCAGCCCATTCTTTCCCTGGCCCAGTCACGCCTCCTCGCCCCACGGCCTTGCAGAAGTCGGCGCCGCCCTTTCTTCCAGTCGCAGTCTTCTATAGGAGACAGAACAATTACCTTTCTTTTTGGCTCCCGGGCCTGCCCGCCTCCTTAGACAAGGAGTCGCTGGTCTTCCGTGGTGACGCTGAGCCAGTCCTCATCTGGGTCAGTGACGTCATCAACCCGAGTGGAGGTGGTCAACCCAGCAGCTCTGACCACCGCAATACTAAGGGCCAGTTTCCCTGGGCACAGAGACTGAGACTGAAAAGTTATTTCAATAGCGTTTCCGGGCTTATGGGTAGTAGGCACCAATTTAGTGTCTGCCGAGCCCTTCATAACCACAAAATAACTATAGGGCTGCATCTGGAATGGCACCCTTTTCCCTATGTAGTGCACTATTTATGACCATTGGGCTCTGCTCAAAAGGACTAACGCAATATTTCGACCGCAAACTTCTGGGTTAACAAATGACTGTTACCCCCTAGAAAACCCCATCCTCTGAGTGAGGGCACAAGCTGGACCAATGTAGCTTTCACCCATCAGGCAAAAGACCACAGCTGTAACCCCCTGAAAGAAAATGCTGTTATTAACACCTGTGTCCACAAAGAAAGATTGGCAGTAATAATGATGGGGATAAGTTATTTCAGCTGATCTTTAATCTAGCATCATCTGGTCTGGTTCCCCTCTCACAGGTCCCTGCACCGGGCTCAAGTGCCACAACTGCCACCCCTCACCCACTAACGCGGAGGGGGAGGGAGAGCGAGCGAGGAACACGGAGAGGGGGCCAGGCGGTCAAGATGAGGCCCAGGAAACTGTTTAAACCCAGTGAGAATGGCATTTCAACGTTTTTATTTATTTTCAACAATATTCGATACACATCCGTACACTTTTGTATGTGTTCACATAATTGGCAAACCAGCTCCCACTTCATAAAATACCTCTTTAATAAAAAGTTCAATTATTTTCCTCCATCTCAGTGGTCAAGCCTAACCTCCACACTCAGGCATGGGAGGAACAGAGTAGCTCTGACGAAGGGAAGAAGGGATGAGGAACAAACCGGGCGACCACGAAAACATATCACCACGTCCAGAGCAGCAAGAATGCTCATGACACAGGTACAGCTATGGAATTGAATAGAACACTTAAATGTCATGCATCTTTATGGGTACAGCAATCCACAAAACCTTTACGACAAAGATTCACCCACCCCCATGGTTCTTCAGAACCAGTAATAATAGTTATGATTTAGTCAAACCAACTGCCATATTTATCTTAATTCATTGAGCAGGTTGAAGCTTGAAGGATGCACTTGCACATCCAGTACATGTGGGAGATGGAGTGCTTTAAACACGTTAGTCGATGAAGAGCTCTCTGTCTTAAGGTGGTTTAAGCCATGATGTTGCTGCCCATGTATGTCCTTGTGACTGTGTGCGTTCATGACTGTATGCTCCTGTGAGGGTGTTCATGACTATGTGCCTGCATTTGTGTTATCCCTAGTCATGGACGTGTCTCCAGAGGGGGACCTTAGCGGGGTGGTGTCGTCCCACATGGTGACATCGTCCAACTGGGAGGCCAGTATGGACGTGGAGGCCGAGGGGGAGCTGCCTCGCCTTCCTCACGACATGCGCCCCATGTGTCGCCAGTTCAGCTCTGAGCTCCAGAGGAAATTCCAGGTTAGACCCATAGAAAATAGAATGTTGCTTTTACTTCCTCCATTACTCCTATGAGTACACTCAATGTAGCTGCCAGTCTACTTTTCACACAGACCCATTGAGGACTTGAATGGGGAATACTGTTCTAGGAATTGTATTTCTATGGTTGGACCCAAGAGACGTTTTTACCCGCCAAATCCTTCAAAAACAAATTACCCACTGTATTATTGACTCGTACAGTAAAGCTGGCATGCCACATCAACTTCATATTTGGTTTGATGTTACTTTACAATGATTTGGCCATTTAAATTAAACATGCACACATGTCCCATTCACTTCCGTTGATTGTTAGCTAATGGTAGCTTAAGATGGTTGAAAACCAAACCATGGATTGCAGTTTTACCTCGGCCATAAACGAACAAGTTGTAAAATCCTGAACTTCCCCTTTAATCATTATGCCTTTGTGATGAGGATTTTGGTTTCTTTGAGAAACCTTAAGTGCAGTGGCGTAAAGTAGTTAAGTAAAAATATTTTTGGGGGATATCTGTACCTTACTTTACTTGTGCAATTAAACTAAACGTTTTTACTTCAGATCAACGTGTTAACAACTCGTACAAAATGCACTCATCCAATCCTCACACCTCCGTTCACGCACAACATGCCTGATACATTCTTAAAGCAACAGTATTCAATACTGAAATGAGCTACGACAGTATATTACTGAACACAACAGTAAATGATGTGCCCCTGGCTATCCGTCAATAAAGAAAATTGTGCCATCTGGTTTGTTTAATAGAAAAAAAATTGAAATGTTTTAAACTTTTGATAAAGTACATTCTAGCAATTATATTTACTTAAGTATATTTAAAACCAAATACTTTGACTTTTACTCTAATATTTTACTGGGTGACTTTCACTTTTACTTGAGTATGACAATGGGGTACTTTTTCAGAATTGATCCAGGCAGATGGAGCTGCACTCCAAGCAGTCTCTGAAGACTGTCCAGCAGTACGTCTCCTTTGTCAATGTACAAGTTCACAACCACAGGTCAATTAGTAGTACACAAATATAAACTACTTAGCGAGCTGGCAACTGCAGGGTTATTGACATCAATATCAAAGGTGCCACCGACTGCCCATATGTCCTTGAGCAGCAAGGCCCCACCACACACACACACACACACACAACAGGCTGGGAGCAACACATGGTCAGTCGCAGAGCAGAGCCCCTGCTCCAATTAACTTTTAACAAGGCACACCTGTTAATTGAAATGCATTCCAGGTGACTACCTCATGAAGCTGGTTGAGAGAATGCCAAGAGTGTGCAAAGCTGTCAAGGCAATGGGTGGCTACTTTGAAGAATCTTAAATATAAAATATAACACTTTTTTGGTTACTACATGATTCCATATGTGCTATTTCATAGTTTTGATGTCTTCACTATTATTCTACAATGTAGAAATTTGTCAAAAAAAATAAAGAAGAACCCTTGAATGGGTAGGTGTCCAAACTTTTGACTGCTACTGTATGTATGTATGTATGTATGTATGTATGTATGTATGTATGTATGTATGTATGTATGTATGTATGTATGTATGTATGTATGTATGTATGTATGTATGTATGTATGTATGTATGTATGTATGTATGTATGTATGTATGTACACACATAAAAGTATGTGGACACCACAGGCGGCTGCTGAGGGGGGAATGGCTCATAATGTCTGGAACGGAGCAAATGGAATGGTATCAAACACCTGGCAATCTGTGTCTGATGTATTTGATAATGCCGATCCAGTCATTACCACAAGCCCATTCTCCCCAATTATGGTGCCATCAACCTCCTGTGGTGGACACCCCTTCAAATGAGTAGATTTGGCTATTTCAGCCACACCCGTTACTGACAGGTGTATAAAATCAAGGAAACGGCCATGCAATCTCTATAGACAAACATTGGCAGTAAAATGGCCTTACTGAAGAGCTCAGTGACATTCAATGTGGCATCGTCATAGGATGTCAACTTTCCAACAAGTCAGTTCGTCAAATTTCTGCCCTGCTAGAGCTGCCCTGTTCAACTGTAAGTGCTGTTATTGCGAAGTGAAAACGTCTAGGAGCAACAATGGCTCAGCCGCGACGCTCACAGAACGGGACCGCCGAGTGCTGTAGCGTGTAAAAATCATCTGTTCTCGGGTGCAACACTCACTACCAAGTTCCAAACTGCCACTGGAAGCAATGTCAGCACAGTAACTGTTCGTCGGGAGCTTTATGAATGGATTTCCATGGCCAAGCAGCCGAATACAAGCCTAAGATCACGAAGCGCAATGCCAAGCATTGAGTGTTGTAAAGCTCGCCGCTATTGGACTCTGTAGCATTGATGAATCATGCTTCACCATTTGGCAGTCCGAAGGAAAAATCTTGGATTGGCTGATGCCAGGAGAACGCTACCTGCCCAATGCATAGTGAGAAATGTAAAGTTTGTTGGAGGAGGAATAATGGTGAAAGCTTATTGGAATCAGTGTGTGTAGCCGGACAAGTAGGATGACTGACAATAGTGAAGGCGAACAGATGGTCACGGGTCCGGTGACTGAGAGGAATGGAGGAGACTGAGACTGAAATTCCTTTAACCACAAAGTGGTATATTTACTGGATAGTTTTTTTGTGTGCTGCATAACAAAGGAAACAGAATCAATCAGTCAATCAATCAAATGTATTTATAAAGCCCTTCTTACATCACCTGATGTCACAAAGTGCTGTACAGAAACCCAGCCTAAAACACCACACAGCAAGCAATGTAGGTGTAGAAGCCCGGTGGCTAGGAAAAACTCCCTAGAAAGGCCAGAACCTAGGAAGAAACCTAGAGAGGAACCAGGCTATGAGGGGTGGCCAGTCCTCTTCTGGCTGTGCCGGGTGGAGATTATAACAGAACATGGCCAAGATGTTCAAATGTTCATAGATGACCAGCAGGGTCAAATAATAATAATAATCACAGTGGTTGTCGAGGGTGCAACAGGTCAGCACCTCAGGAGTGTCAGTTGTCTTTTCATAGCCGATCATTCAGAGTATCTCTACCACTCCCGCTGTCTCTAGAGAGTTCAAAACAGCAGGTCTAGAACAGGTAGCGTGTCCAGTGAACAGGTCAGCATTCTATAGCCGCAGGCAGAACAGTTGAAACTAGAGCATCAGCATGACCAGGTGGAGTGAGGACAACAAGGAGTCATCAGGCCAGGTACTCCTGAGGCATGGTCCTAGGGCTCAGGTCCTCCGAGAGAGATAAAGAAAGACAGAAAGAGAGAAAGAAAGAGAGAAATAGAGAAAGAAAGAGAGAATTAGAGAGAGCATACTTAAATTCACACAGGACACTGGATAGGCAGAAGAAATACTCAACCCACTCAAGTGATGCACCCCTCCTAGGGATGGCATGGAAGAGTACCAGGATGCCAGTGACCTATCCCCTGTAATAGGGTTTGAGGCAGAGAATCCCAGTGGACAGCAAGGGCGGTTCGATTCTCCAGAGCCTTTCCGTTCACTTTCACACTCCTGGGCCAGACAACACTCAATCATAGGACCTACTGAAGAGAAGAGTCTTCAATAAAGACTTAATGGTTGAGACCGAGTCTGCGTCTCTCACATGCATAGGCAGACCATTCCATAAAAATGGAGCTCTATAGGAGAAAGCCCTGCCTCCAGCTGTTTGCTTAGAAATTCTAGGGACAGTAAGGAGGCCTGCGTCTTGTGACCGTAGCGTACGTGTAGGTATGTACGGCAGGACCAAATCGGAAAAATAGGTAGGAGCAAGCCCATGTAATGCTTTGTAGGTTAGCAGTAAAACCTTGAAATCAGCCCTTGCCTTAACAGGAAGCCAGTGTAGCGAGGCTAGCACTGGAGTAATATGATCAAATGTTTTGGTTCTAGTCAAGATTCTAGCAGCCGTGTTAAGCACTAACTGAAGTTTATTTAGTGTTTTATCCGAGTAGCCGGAAAGTAGAGCATTGCAGTAGTCTAACCTAGAAGTGACAAAAGCATGGATACATTTTTCTGCATCATTTTTGGACAGAAAGTTTCTGATATTTGCAATGTTACGTAGATGGAAAAAAGCTGTCCTTGAAACAGTCTTGATATGTTCTTCAAAAGAGAGATCAGGGTCCAGAGTAACGCCGAGGTCCTTCACAGTTTTATTTGAGACGACTGTACAACCATCCAGATTAATTGTCAGATTCAACAGAAGATCTCTTTGTTTCTTGGGACCTAGAACAAGCATCTCTGTTTTGTCCAAGTTTTAAAAGTAGAAAGTTTGCAGCCATTCACTTCTTTATGTCTGAAACACAGGCTTCTAGCGAGGGCAGTTTTGGGGCTTCACCATGTTTCATTGAAATGTACAGCTGTGGGTCGTCCGCATAGCAGTGAAATTTAACATGTTTTCGAATGACATCTCCAAGAGGTAAAATATATAGTGAAAACAATAGTGGTCCTAAAACGGAACCTTGAGGAACACCGAAATTTAAAATTGATTTGTCAGAGGACAACCATTCACAGAGACAAACTGATATCTTTCCGACAGATAAGATCTAAACCAGGCCAGAACTTGTCCATGTAGACCAATTTGGGTTTCCAATCTCTCCAAAAGAATGTGGTGGTCGATGGTATCAAAAGCAGCACTAAGATCTAGGAGCACGAGGACAGATGCAGAGCCTCGGTCTGACGTCATTAAAAGGTCATTTACAACCTTCACAAGTGCAGTCTCAGTGCTATGATGGGGTCTAAAACCAGACTGAAGCGTTTCGTATACATTGTTTGTCTTCAGGAAGGCAGTGAGTTGCTGCGCAACAGCTTTTTCAAAATTTTTTGAGAGGAATGGAAGATTCGATATAGGCCGATTTAGTTTTTTATAATTTCTGGGTCAAGATTCGGCTTTTTCAAGAGAGGCTTTATTACTGCCACTTTTAGTGAGCTTGGTACACATCCGGTGGATAGAGAGCCGTTTATTATGTTCAACATAGGAGGGCCGAGCACAGGAAGCAGCTCTTTCAGTAGTTTAGTTGGAATAGGGTCCAGTATGCAGCTTGAGGGTTTAGAGGCCATGATTATTTTCATCATTGTGTCAAGAGATATAGTACTAAAACACTTTAGTATTTCCCTTGATCCTAGGTCCTGGCAGAGTTGTGCAGACTCAGGACAATGGAGCTTTGGAGGAATACGCAGATTTAAAGAGGAGTCCGTAATTTGCTTTCTAATGATCATGATCTTTTCCTCAAAGAAGTTCATAAATGTATTACTGCTGAAGTGAAAGCCATCCTCCATTTGCGAATGCTGCTTTTTAGTTAGCTTTGCGACAGTATCAAAAATAAATTTCGGATTGTTCTTATTTTCCTCAATTAAGTTGGAAAAATAGGATGATCGAGCAGCAGTGAGGGCTCTTCGATACTGCACGGTACTGTCTTTCCAAGCTAGTCGGAAGACTTCCAGTTTGGTGTGGCGCCATTTCCGTTCCAATTTTCTGGAAGCTTGCTTCAGAGCTCGTGTATTTTCTGTATACGAGGGAGCTAGTTTCTTAAGACAGATGTTTTTAGTTTTTAGGGGTGCAACTGCATCTAGGGTATTGCGCAAGGTTAAATTGAGTTCCTCGGTTAGGTGGTTAACTGATTTTTGTCCTCTGACGTCCTTGGGTAGGCAGAGGGAGTCTGGAAGGGCATCAAGGAATCTTTGGGTTGTCTGAGAATTTATAGCACGACTTTTAATGCTCCTTGGTTGGGATCTGAGCAGATTATTTGTTGCAATTGCAAACGCAATAAAATGGTGGTCCGATAATCCAGGATTATGAGGAAAAACATTCAGATCCACAACATTTATTCCATGGGACAAAACTAGGTCCAGAGTATGACTGTGGCAGTGAGTAAGTCCAGAGCCATGTTGGACAAAACCCACTGAGTCGATGATGGCTCCGAAAGCCTTTTGGAGTGGGTCTGTGGACTTTTCCATGTGAATGTTAAAGTCACCAAAAATTAGAATATTATCTGCTATGACTACAAGATCCGATAGGAATTCAGGGAACTCAGTGAGGAACACTGCATATGGCCCAGGAGGCCTGTAAACAGTAGCTATAAAAAGTGATTGAGTAGGCTGCATAGATTTCATGACTAGAAGCTCAAAAGACGAAAACGTCTTTTTTTTTTTTTGTAAATTGAAATTTGCTATCATAAATGTTAGCAACACCTCTGCCTTTACCGGATGCACGGGGGGTATGGTCGCTAGTGTAACCAGGGGGTGAGGCCTCATTTAACACAGTAAATTCATCAGGCTTAAGCCATGTTTCAGTCAGGCCAATCACATCAAGATTATGATCAGTGATTAGTTCATTGACTATAACTGCCTTGGAAGTGAGGGATCTAACATTAAGTAGCCCAATTTTGAGATGTGAGGTATCACAATCTCTTTCAATAATGGCAGGAATGGAGGAGGTCTTTATACTAGTGAGATTACTAAAGCGAACACCGCCATGTTTAGTTTTGCCCAACCTAGATCGAGGCACAGACACGGTCTCAATGGGGAAAGCTGAGCTGACTACACTGACTGTGCTAGTGGCAGACTCCACTAAACTAGAAGGCTGGCTAACAGCCTGCTGCCTGGCCTGCACCCTATTTCATTGTGGAGCTTGAGGAGTTAGAGCCCTGTCTATGTTCGTAGATAAGATGAGAGCACCCCTCCAGCTAGGATGGAGTCCGTCACTCCTCAACAGGCCAGGCTTGGTCCTGTTTGTGGGTGAGTCCCAGAAAGAGGGCCAATTATCTACAAATTCTATCTTTTGGGAGGGGCAGAACACAGTTTTCAACCAGCGATTGAGTTGTGAGACTCTGCTGTAGAGCTCATCACTCCCCCTAACTGGGAGGGGGCCAAAGACAATTACTCGATGCCGACACGTCTTTCTAGCTGATTTACACGCTGAAGCTATGTTGCGCTTGGTGACTTCTGACTGTTTTATCCTAACATCGTTGGTGCCGACGTGGATAACAATATCCCTATACTCTCTACACTCGGCAGTTTTAGCTTTAGCCAGCACCGTCTTTAGATTAGCCTTAACGTCGGTAGCCCTGCCCCCTGGTAAACAGTGTATGATCGCTGGATGATTCGTTTTAAGTCTAATACTGCGGGTAATGGAGTCGCCAATGACTAGGGTTTTCAATTTGTCAGAGCTAACGGTGGGAGCCTTCGGCGTCTCAGACCCCACAACGGGAGGAGTAGAGACCAGAGAAGTTTCGGCCTCCGACTCCGACTCGCTTAATGGGGAGAACCGGTTGAAAGTTTCTGTCGGCTGAATAAGCGACACCGGTTGAGCATTCCTACAGCGTTTCCCTCCAGAAGCCATGAGAAAGTTGTCCGGCTGCGGGGACCGTGCGAGGGGGTTTATACTAACGTTACTATCTGTACTTACTGGTGGCACAGACGCTGTTTCATCCTTTCCTACACTGAAATTACCCTTGCCTAACGATTGTGTCTGAAGCTGGGCTTGCAGCACAGCTATCCTTGCCGTAAGGCGATCGTTCTCCTGTATATTATAAGTACAACGACTGCAATTAGAAGGCATCATGTTAATGTTACTTAGCTTCGGCTGTTTGAAGTCCTGACGAACCTTGCCTCTACGGGCTACGGGGGCAGTATTGAGAATTTTGGAAAAATATGTGCTCATTTTTAACTGCCACCTACACCAACTCAGAAGCTAGGATATGCATATTATTACCAGATTTGGAAAGAAAACACTCTGAATTTTCTAAAACTGTTTGAATGGTGTCTGTAAGTATAACACAACTCATATGGCAGGCAAAAACCTGAGAAAACCTGAGAGAAAAAAAGAATTTTGTGGCTGTACTATTTTTTTGAGTCATTGCTTATTAGATACCACAGTGAGAAAGGATTCATTTCGCAACTCCTACGGCCTCCACTAGATGTCAGCGATCTTTATAAAGTTGTTTGAAGCTTCTATGATGAACAGAGAGCAAATAAGAATGCAGGGAAGTTGACGTCCCTGGGATGTTGTCACTTCCATTTTGGCCTGCACCTGCGCAATCATGAGACACGAGACATTTTTCAAAAACACAGGTGAGGTCGGTAAAAATGGCTCTAAAGATTGATGCTAAACAACATTTGACATGTTTGAACAAACGTAAATAGATTATTTTTGTAACTTTTTTAACTTTTCGCCGTGACTTCACACCCCCACCCCGCGCTACTTTTTAGTAGCCACCGAAGCGCTAACAACATGGAACAACTTAGAGTTATTTGGACATCAATTATGAACTTTGTCAAAAGAAACCACATTTGTTGTGGACCTGGGATTCCTGGAAGTGCCAATGGATGAAGATAATCAAAGGTAATGGATTATTGACAATAGTATTATTGATATTACATGGTTACAAGATGATGCTAACATGTTTAGCCTACCCTTTTGTTCTTAGCACAGCACCCGGTTTATTGCAACTTGTGATTTCCCAGTAAAGTTATTTTGAAATCTGGCAAGACAGTAGCATTTACGAAATGTTGAACTATAATTATTTGAATGACAATATTATAATTTACCAATGTTTTTGAATAGTAATTTTGAAAATTGTAACGTTGTTCACCGGAAGCATTTCAGAGAAGAAAAAAATCTGAATTTCACCGCTACTGTAAAATGCGTTTTTTGGATATAAATATGAACTTGATGGAACAAAAAATGCATGTATTGTATAACATAATGTCCTAGGAGTGTCATCTGATGTAGATTGTCAAAGGTTGGTGCATAATTTTAGCTGGTTTCTGCTTTTGGTGACGCCTGACCTTGAATTGAAAATGGATGTTTGTACTTTTGTGGCTATGTACTGTCCTAACATAATCTAACTTTATGCTTTTGCCGTAAAGCCTCTTTGAAAATCGAACAATGTAGTTAGATTAAGGAGATGTTTATCTTTTAAATTGTGTAAAATAGTTGATTGTTTGAGAAATTGAAATTATTAGATTTTTGATGTTTTGAATTTCCAGCCTTGCTAGCAATCCCGTCTCAGGGTTCATTGCTAACCCGTGGCCTCAACAGGTTTTAACCGCCTATAGTTTCTCAAACTGTTATGAAATTTATCTTTGAGTATAACAGTACTCTTTTGGCAGACAAAACCCTGAGACAGATTCTGACAGGAAGTGGATACCTGATGTGTTGAATTGCCTTTAAGCCTATGCCATTGAAACACACAGGGGCTGATGAATGTTTTGGCACTTCCTATTGCTTCCACTAGATGTCACCAGCCTTTACAAAGTGTTTTGAGTCTTCTACTGTGAGATCTGACCGAACAAGAGCCATGGAACGGTGATGGCCCATTAGACACCTGGCGTGCGAGTTCATGTTGGGTACTCTCGTTCCAATACGGTTTAAAAGAGAACGTCCGCCTTGAATTTTATTCATGTTCTGGTTAAAAAAAGCACTAATGATTTATGCTATACAACGTTTGACATGTTTGAACGAACGTAAATATATTTTTTCCCCTCGTTCATGAAGTGAAGTCCGGCTGGCTTAGATCATGTGCTAACAACACGGAGCTTTTTGGACATAAATGATGAGCTTTTTTGAACAAAACTACATTCGTTATGGACCTGGGATTCCTGGAAGTGACATCTGATGAAGAGAATCAAAGGTAATGGATTATTTACATAGTATTTTCAATTTTAGATCTCTCCAACATGGCGGTTAGTCTGTATCGCAAAGCGTATTTTTCTGGGCGCAGTGCTCAGATTATTGCAAAGTGTGATTTCCCAGTAAGGTTATTTTTAAATCTGGCAAATCGATTGCGTTCAAGAGATGTAAATCTATAATTCTTTGAATGACAATATAATATTTTACCAATGTTTTCTAATATTAATTATTTAATTTGTTGTGCTGACTTGACTGCCGGTTATTGGAGGGAAACGATTTCCTGAACATCAACGCCATAGTAAAACGCTGTTTTTGGATATAAATATGAACTTGATAGAACTAAAAATTCATGCATTGTCTAACATAATGTCCTAGGAGTGTCATCTGATGGAGATTGTAAAAGGTTAGTGCATAATTTTAGCTGATTTTATGGTTTTGGTGACGCCTGTCTTTGAATTGACAATACATTACACACAGCTATTGTCAATGTACTCTCCTAATATAATCTAACTTTATGCTTTCGCCGTAAAACCTTTTTGAAATCGGACAACGTGGTTAGATTAAGGAGATGTTTATCTTTCAAAGGGTGTAAGTTAGTTGTATGTTTGAAAAATTTGAATTTTGACATTTATTTGGTTTCAAATTTGCCGCTCTTGAAATGCAACTGCTGTTGATAGGGTGCGCCACGGGTGGCACGCTAGCGTCCCAAATAGCCCCAAGAAGTCTAATGGCCTTGAGATAGAAGCTGTTTTTCAGTCTCTCGGTCCCTGCTTTGATGCACCTGTACTGACCTCGCCTTCCTGGATGATAGCGGGGTGAACAGGCAGTGGCTCGGGGGCTTGTTGTCCTTGATGATCTTTTTGGCCTTCCTATGACATCGGGTGATGTAGGTGTCCTAGAGGGCAGGTAGTTTGCATCCGGTGATGCGTTGTGCAGACCTCACTACTCTCTGGAGAGCCTTCTGGTTATGGGCGGAGCAGCTGCCGTACCAGGCGGTGATACAGCCCGACAGGATGCTCTCGATTGCCAGACAGGATGCTCTCGATTTTGCATCTGTAAAAGTTTTAGTGTTTTTGGTGACGAGCCGAATTTCTTCAGCCTCCTGAGGTTGAAGAGGCACTGCTGCGACTTCTTCAACACGCTGTCTGTGTGGGTGGACCATTTCAGTTTGTCTGTGATGTGTACACCGAGGAACTTAAAACTCTCCACCCTCTCCACTACTGTCCCGTCAATGTAGATAGGGGGCTGCTCCCTCTGCTGTTTCCTGAAGTCTACGATCATCTCCTTTGTTTTGTTGACATTGAGTGTGAGGTTATTTTCCTGACACCACACTCCGAGGGCCCTCACCTCCTCCCTGTAGGCCGTCTCGTCGTTGTTGGTAATCAAGCCTACCACTGTAGTGTCGTCTGCAAACTTGATGATTGAGTTGGAGGCGTGCATGGCCACGCAGTCGTGTGTGAACAGGGAGTACAGGAGAGGGCTGAGAACGCACCCTTGTGGGGACCCAGTGTTGAGGATCAGCGGGGTGGAGATGTTGTTACCTACCCTCACCACCTGGGGGCGGCCCGTCAGGATGTCCAGGACCCAGTTGCACAGGGCGGGGTCGAGACCCAGAGTCGCGAGCTTAATGACGAGTTTGGAGGGTACTATGGTGTTAAATGCTGAGCTGTAATCGATGAATAGCATTCTTACATAGGTATTCCTCTTGTCCAGATGGGTTAGGGCAGTGTGCACTGTGATGGCGATTGCGTCGTCTGTGGACCTATTGGGTCGGTAAGCAAATTGGTTTGGGTCTAGGGTGTCAGGTAGGGTGGAGGTGATATGGTCCTTGACTAGTCTCTCAAAGCACTTCATGATGACAGAAGTGAGTGCTACAGGGCGGTAGTCATTTAGCTTAGTTACCTTAGCTTTCTTGGGAACAGGAACAATGGTGGCCCTCTTGAAGCATGTGGGGACAGCAGACTGGGATAAGGATTGATTGAATATGTCTGTAAACACACCAGCCAGCTGGTCTGCGCATGCTCTGAGGACGCGGTCAGGAATGCCGTCTGGGCCTGCAGCCTTGCGAGAGGTAACACGTTTAAATGTTTTACTCACGTTGGCTACAGTGAAGGAGAGCCCGCAGGTTTTGTTAGCGGGCCGTGTCAGTGGCACTGTATTGTCCTCAAAGCGAGCAAAAAAGTTGTTTAGTCTGTCTGGGAGCAAGGCATCGTGATCCGCGACGGGGCTGGTTTTCCTTTTGTAGTCCGTGATTGACTGTAGACCCTGCCACATACCTCTCGTGTCTGAGCCGTTGAATTGTGACTCCACTTTGTCTCTGTACTGACGCTTAGCTTGTTTGATTGCCTTGCGGAGGGAATAGCTACACTGTTTGTATTTGGTCATGTTTCCGGTCACCTTGCCCTGATTAAAAGCAGTGGTTCGCGCGTTCAGTTTTGCGCGAATACTGCCATCAATCCACGGTTTCTGGTTTGGGAATGTTTTAATAGACGCTGTGGGTACAACATCGCCGATGCACTTGTTAATAAACTCGCACACCGAATCAGCGTATTCGTCAATGTTGTTGTTTGCCGCAATGCGAACATATCCCAGTCCACGTGATCGAAGCAATCTTGAAGCGTGGAATCCCATTGGTCGGACCAGCGTTGAACAGACCTGAGGGCGGGAGCTTCCTGTTTTAGTTTCTGTCTATAGGTTGGGAGCAACAAAATGGAGTCGTGATCAGCTTTTCCGAAGGGAGGGCGGGGAGGGCCTTATATGCGTCGCGGAAGTTAGAATAACAGTGGTCTAGGGTTTTGCCAGCCCTGGTAGCACAATCGATATGCTGATAGAATTTGGGGAGCCTTCTTTTCAGATTAGCCTTGTTAAAATCCCCGGCTACAATAAATGCAGCCTCAGGATATGTGGTTTCCAGTTTACATGAAGTTCTTTCAGGGCCGTCGATGTGTCTGCTTGGGGGGGAATATACACGACTGTGATTATGATCGAAGAGAATTCTCTTGGTAGGTAATGCGGTCGGCATTTGAGACTCTGCTGTAGAGCTCATCACTCCCCCTAACTGGGAGGGGTCCAGAGACAATTACTCAATGCTGACTCAACTTTCTAGCTGATTTACACGCTGAAGCTATGTTGCGCTTGGTGACCTCTGACGTGGATAACAATATCCCTATACTCTCTACACTTGCCAGTTTTAGCTTTAGCCAGCACCATCTTCAGATTAGCCTTAACGTCGGTAGCCCTGCCCCCTGGTAAACAGTGTATGATCGCTGGATGATTCGTTTTAAGTCTAATACTGCGGGTAATGGAGTCGCCAATGACTAGGATTTTCAATTTGTCAGAGTTTATGGTGGGAGGCTTCGGCATCTCAGACCCCGTAACTGGAGGAGTAGAGACCAGAGAAGGCTCGGCCTCTGACTCCGACCCATTGCTTAATGGGGAGAACTGGTTGAAAGTTTCTGTCAGCTGAATGAGCGACACTGGTTAAGTATTCCGACAGCATTTCCTTCCAGAAGCCATGAGAAAATTGTCCGGCTGCAGGGACTGTGCGAGGGATTTATACTACTATCTGTACTTACTGATGGCACAGACGCTGTTTCATCCTTTCCTACACTTAAATTACCCTTGCCTAACGACTGCGTCTATCCTCGCCATAAGGCGATCATTCTCCTGTATATTATGAGTACAGCGACTGCAATTAGAAGGCATCGGGGTGAAAAAGATGAATGAAAAAAGTTGAGTTAGGGAAAAACTAAAAATATAAATGTTAATTAAAAAGTAAAAACTGTAAAGTTGGCAGGTAACAAAGTAAGGTTAGCAACAAACCGCACAGCAGCACATAAGCAAGTCTACAGCACGTAAACAAGAATAACATGTATCAAATCAAATTCATAATCACAAAAGTAAAATCATAACAACAGTCATTCTCATTTTAGTCATTTAGCAGACCCTCTTATCCAGAGCGACTTACAGTAGTGAATACATACATTTCAGACATTTAATTTCATGCATTTTTTTTGTACTGGCCCCCTGGGAATCGAACCCACAACCCTGGCGTTGCACACACCATGCTCTACCAACTGAGCCACAGGGAAGTTGGTCACCTCTTTCCTGCTATGACAGCCTCCACCTTTCTGGGAAGGCATAATGAAGTAATTCAACAATTCTGTTTAATATGAAACATGATTGAGTCGTTTAGGATCCTAACCGTTTATCATAATTATGATAATGCAAATACATCGATCAGTTATCAATTATTCAATCTATAATCTCAATCAGTTTTTTCAGGATTATCAATTTAGCAAATAATAATTAAGTTTCATAGTTTCATGTTTGTCTTCATTTTAACCACATGTAAATGGAATAATTGTCCGGTGATGATCTGTAGGGCCGTGATCATTGTCCATTGATATAACACAATAGGTTTGAAGCGTGCGCTCCAAGCCGCGCTCTGTGGTATTTACTTTAAACAATAACTGATGGCCCACTCTTCTGAGCACATCAGATAGTTCAGAAGAAAGAGAACTGATTCTGTGTGTTTACGTTGATTCGCGAAAGCACACATTAGATGTAGTTGGGGGAGAGAAAGCAGTGAGAGCTGTCAGACTTTTCCAGCTGACCTAATTAAAGCTCTCTGTCCCATTTGCGCAAGTGGCCATGAATTAAAGGGCGATTCCACCAACTCCATGAGCCTTTTCCACAAATGATATTGGGCTGTTTTCATGATTCGGGCTAGGCCCCTTAGTTCCAGAAGGGAAATCTTAACTCTACAGCATACGATGACATTCTAGACTATTCTGTGCATCCAACTTTGTGGCAACAGTTTGGGGAAGGCCCTTTCCTGTTTCAGGCCCTTTCCTGTTTCAAGTTCCCGCAGCAATGTTCCAACATCTAGTGCAAAGCCTTCCCAGAAAGGTGGAGGCTGTTATAGCAGGAAAGAGGGGACCAACTCCATATTAATGCCCATGATTTTGGAATGAGATATTCAACCATCAGGTGTCCTACATACTTTTGGTCATGTATTGTACTGGATATATATTGAGATCTGGCCGCGGACCCACTACAGTACCTCTGCAGACCCTGTGGAACCCACTTTGAGAACACCTGTATTAGCAGATGCTCTCAACTGGTCGCGTGTATGTGCTGTAAACAATGACAGGGCCCATATGATATGTATCTGCATTACTTTTAAAGGGTATACTAACCTAGCCCTTCAGATTCAACATAGTTGAACTCAAACAAACTCTATTTAATAGTAAGATACATCCCTGACAATGCAGTATTCCAAATAACAAAACATTTTCAGTTTTGGTTTGTTTATGGGAAGTCCTCCTGGGCTTTAGTTGACTGTATGTTGATTTAATCACTGTTATCAATTCGCCTCTCCTTAGACATACTGGAGTAAGTAGTCTGTGGTTTTCCGCTCACACCAGGAGAAAGAGACCAGAAGGTGAGAGAGAATGTGTACCCGTGCGTGTTTGTGTGCCATATTCGGGGAGTGTGAAATGTGTGGGAAAAGTGGGAAAATGTTGTTCCACCTGCTCGAAAGGTCATACTGCAAAGATTGCAATCTAGCCTCTAATCATCACCTGCTCCATTTAAAAAGGACCATATAACACATTGCCCAATTTATAACTTAGGGGAGATTAACTGTGACCAAAATACAAGTATATCTGTTGTCTTTGATGCTGGATCTGTCTCCAAAGAACTGATAGTAACTTGTTTCTTCAGGATGTGGTCATAGCATGCCTATTCACATGACTGTTCAGAACAAAACGACAGTATCTCAAATTGTTCTTAGAAAGTGTGCTCATTATATTTATCAGGGTTGGGGTCTATTCAAATTGAGATCAGTCAAATTGGAATTGAGTAATCCACCCAAAAAGAGCACATTTTCAATGACTTCTCATTCAACTGTAAAAGTGAAGCTATTATATTGATATATTTCGAATCAACCAAGTGTTGAAACCCTAGGCCTATATGTATTGTCTGTTTTTAGTTATACAACGGGTGGGTCAAATCCTGGATGCTGATTGGTTAAAACAAGTTACCACCGGTGAAAGCTATGACGTTGACATGCCTATTTACTCTGTTCCATCTCACTGTGCAATCCACTGCCTCATCAGCCTAGCAGGCAATTTATGAAGTTCATCTCCACTATAAAAAGCATCTCGACATTATCTCCCATTTCTTTTAGACTAGCATTTGGTTTTCAATAGCGGAGAATTATATAAACCTTGCTGTCTGTCTCTCTGAAATTTGGAACATTGTTTCAATATTGAAATTCAATCTCCAACTGTCCCATAGTAATGAACGTGACACGCAGCTTTTCTCAGCCAGTCGGAATCATGAGTAAACTGGCATCATTTTTATGGATATATATATACAAAGAAATGTCAATAGAAAACAGGTAAAACGAAATGCAGCTAGTTGGCAGTCTTTCCAGCTTCACTTTGAAGTGATTGTGTTAGCTGTGTTGTTTGCTAGCTCCTCAGAACAACAGTGTCCTAACGAGAGAGCACATTTTCTATGCCAGGGGAAATTGTGCCTGATTTAGCTCATTGTTATAGATGTATCCAAATAAATGTCACTAGAAAACAGCTTAAACAAATGCAGCTACTTTGCTGTTATTCTGGCTGCACTGTTTGACGTGACTGTAAGTTAGCCGTAGTTGGCTAGCTAGCAAGCAAGGGATAAGAACGTTACCAGTCAGTATGGCAATGGTCCCGTGTGGCTCAGTTGGTAGAGCATGGTGTTTGCAATGCCAGGGTTGTGGGTTCGATTCCCACGGGGGACCAGTACGGGGGAAAAAATGTATGAAATGTATGCAATGTAAAATGTAACATTTAGAACAAACGACTGGGTCACGTCCATAGATACAGAACAAAAAGAACCAACGACTGGGTCGCGTCTCTAGCAACCCTAGATTTGTGTCGGGACTATATCTTGTGGAAGGATGAAATAGTACAAATATATTTATCAAAATAACGTTTTTAATTAAAATATGTCGATCATTATTTGAATATGTTGGTAACCCGTTGTATAAAAGTGATAATGCCCTCGAAGCAGGTGTTTGTAGGATATATTGCCACGGTTTGCCGGACCTCGACTTCTCTTGCCAATATATCCAACAAACACTGGCTTCTCGTGCATTATCACTTAATTATACAACGGGTGGTTTGGAATTCCCATTGTTAGTCTATCCTGCCCATGATATAGTAAACAACATACTCATGGCCAGTACATTCATAAAAAGTGCCATTGTTTACATCATTACCTAGCAACGCACTACTACTATTACAGATCCACTATCTCATCTGCCCAACTATGCAATTTATAAACTTGATCTCCACTGTAAAAAGCATTTGGACATTATCTCTGACATTTGCAACCTTGTTGCAATATTGAAATTCGATCTCCACTGTGTCGGAAATTATGAAGGTGTTTGGAGTCGGGACAGGACAGACAAGCAGCTTTTCTCACCCAGTCGAAATCGTGAATCAACATAATTTGTGTGTATATATACAAAGAAATGTCAATAGAAGAACAGGTAAAACGAAACGCAGTTAGTTTGCTCTTTCCAACTTCAGTCTGAAGTGGTTGTGTTAGCTGTCTAGTTGGCTAGCTAGCAAGGGGGGAAGTTTTGTTTGCCATAGCGACCTGCAAAGTTCTAGAACTATCAATCAGCGATTAGGTAGTTTTGCTTTACATGGCAGTCAACACTAACGATCAGTGAGCGCATAAAATTGCACTTGACAACCAGTGTTAGTGAATGTAGCATCACGTTTTGTAAAAAAATGTATGGTTTGGGAAATAATCTTGCTTTTTAAGATTATTTAACAGCAGTTAACCCATTGTATAATAATACACTCAAGTTCATATTTCAGATCGCAGTTGTAAATGAGAACTTGTTCTCAACTGGCCTACCTGGTTAAATAAAGGTGAAATATTTTTTTTTTTTTAAATGTTATGACATTTTTATCATGGCTTTGGTGGTCTACCAGCCATGATAAAAATGTCATAACACATGGCTTCTCATGTAGTATTGCTTAAATGAATGCTGGGCTGATTTTCAACAATAGCTGTTGATGACTTCCCAAATGCTGTATGCCTAAATAGCGTAATTGATGATATATGATTGATATGGTTACATTTAATTTGCTCTGTTGAACCTACCCTTTGGAATGATTTCGATAGCAACAGTGAATCTATTAAGTGGAGATTTCTCAACAATCATTCTCACGATAGCACAATGGTAAATGTGGCATTGTTAGTAGTCATAAACATAAATTCTAGTCCTGAAATTGACTAACTTTGGTCATTAAAGACAATATTTTCCAAAACAGAGATTTGATAGATTTAGGAAATTAATGATGTTACCGATATTTGAGGGTTGGGTCTGGATTCCAATCATGCCCACTAACACGGAACAGCTGTCTGGCAGCACCCAAATGGTCGGAGCATGCCCCACGCTTTCCAATCGTAGCTGCAGAATCAACCTACAGCCCGCCCATTTCTTTACAGACAGCAGAATTACCCAATTGAGTCATTATAACACAGTCCCTCGGAACTTGTTTGATTGACATGAAACAACGAACAAAACATAGTTTTGATCTTGTAGTGTATGTGGACACCTGGTCGTCATACATCTCATTCCAAAATCACGAGCAGTAATATGGAGTGGACCCCCCTTTGCTGCTATAACAGCCTCCAGTCTTCTAGGAAGGCTTTCCACTTGATTCTGGAACATTGCTGAGGCGATTTGCTTCCATTCAGCCACAAGAGCATTAGTGAGGTCGGGCACTGATGTTGGGCGATTTGGCCCAAAAGTGTTTGATGGGGTTGAGGTCAGGGCTCTGTGCAGGCCAGTCAAGTTCTTCCACACCAATCTCGACAAACCATTTCTGTATGGACCTCCCTTTGTGCACGGGGCCATTGCATGCTGAAACAGGAAAGGCCCTTCCCCAAACTGTTGCCACAAAGTTGGAAGCGCAGAATCGTCTAGAATGTAATTGTATGCAGTAGCATTAAGATTTCCCTTCACTGGAACTAAGGGTCCTAGCTTGAACCATGAAAAACAGCCCCAGACCGTTATTCCTCCTCCACCAAACTTTACAGTTGGCACTATGCATTGGGTTAGGTAGTGTTCTCCTGGTATCTGCCAAACCCAGATTTGTTTGTTGGACTGCCATTTGGAGTGATGAAGCATGATTCATCACTCCAGAGAATGCGTTTCCACTGCTCCACGCTTGGCATTGCGCATGGTGATCTTAGGCTTGTGTGCGTCTGCTCGGCCATGGAAACCCATTTCATGAAGCTCCCGACGAACAGTTCTTGTGCTGATGTTGTTTCCAGAGACAGTTTGGAACTCGGTAGTTGCAACCGAGGACAGACAATTTTTACACACTATGCGCTTCACTACTCCGTGGTCCCGTTCTGTGAGCTTGTGTGGCCTACCACTTCGGAGGCTGAGTCATTGTTGCACCTAGACGTTTTCACTTCACAATAACAGCACTTACAGTTGACTGGGGCAGCTCTAGCAGGGCAGAAATTTGAAGAACTGACTTGTTGGAAATGTGGCATCCTATGACGGTGCCATGTTGAAAGTCACTGAGCTTTTCAGTAAGGCAATTTTACTGCCAATGTTTGTCTATGGAGATTGTGTGGCTGTGTACTCAATTCTATACACCTGTCAGCAACGGGTGTGGCTAAAACTTCTCTCCTACTCAAACTAACGTTAGCATCACAAACACAAGTGTCATTCCTTTAGTCAAAGTCATAGATAATACAGTGGCTCAGGCTGTTTGGGGTAACTCAACTACAGTGAGTGAAGAGGAACAAACAACAATAACTAACAGGGTAGGATATAGCAAACATAACAAAATGTGTTAAACTACACCCCCAAGATGCAAATCGCCCTTTTTTTCTTAATTAGGAGGAAAACTGAGTTTAGCCCCCATTTAAAACATAATGAATAAGAAAAATACCTGATCTCTCCTGTGATGAGAAATAACATTTGGTCTCATCTCCCATTGTCGTATTAGGGCCTTCTCTCACGTTTGACCCTTACATCTAAACGTTTATTTTGTGGACAGTTCAATAAATATCAACAACAACAAAAAATAGGCAGAAGAAAGTCACTGCCAGAGTTTTTTTTTATTGATTCAAAATGTGTGTTTTTATTTTTTTATTCACAACACCACAAAAAGATGCAAACGTGATGGTGGTATTGGTTTTGTATTTGAATATTTCATTTTCTCGTTTCTCTCTTTCACACACATTGATCTTTGGCTCGCTTGCTCTCTCTTGGGCTCTTCTTCTTTTCTTCTCTTCCTTTGCCCTCATCAGACTGCGGAGCCTCAAGCAACTTCCAGACCAACGTGTGTCACAGCCTGGAGTACAAGGAGAGGATCTTCACCTCTCAGGTGTGGATTTTATCCAAACTTTAGCCCCTTACTTCTTCCGAACTTTAGCCCTCTTATGTTGGTCATAAATCAAACAATTCCATTTGGAACAAGTACAGAGAATAGGGAAAGAGGAACAGCCAACCCACTGGGCACACCGCATAATTTCAACGTTGTGAATTAGGTAATATTTGGTAGATACGCTGATCAGTGAGATTCCAACCTATTTTAACTAACTCAAAAAGACAGCCAGGAATTTGTTGAGTTCCAAATGTGTTATCACTATGCTTTCAACCATCTAAAAGCTCAACCAAATTCCAATGGAAAATCAATGTCAGATTTTTGGTTTAGTACACTAAACTTCAAATGGAAAAACAATGTTAGATATTTTGTTTATTTATACAACAACTTAATGTGTTATCACTGTGCTTGATCTAATAGCACAAGCAAATGACCTGGATTGCAGTTAATTGAGATTACATTAAAGTAGGCTACATGCATGTGCAGATTATTATAGCAATTGTGAAGATTTCCACAGACCTACGACCCTCCTCATGCACACTTTCTATGATTACATAAGAAGACATTTGTTACAGTAACCTCAAAATGTAGCCATGTGTTACTCATTTTAAGGTTTAGTAGTTTGTAAGATTGCCTTAACATTTGGCTATTCTTGGTCTTACAAAAGTAATATTGAATTGTGTTTGGTTGACAACGCAACTAAATATCAACTTTTGAAAGAGATGCATCTTCTGCTTGGACAGCTCCATCTGTGCCACTGAGTCTGGCTTTAATTAAATCACATCTCCATTTCAACCAACAATCTAAGTTAAAGAATAGGACTAAATCAAATCAAACTTTAAATGCACTTTAAATACAGTTTGATTTGATTTAAAAATGCACTGTGCAGAAATCCCTCCGCCATTTCCTGGTTGCTAAAATTCTAATAGTTTGCCTAATTTCAGTTTATGTGACAAAACAAGCAAGTGTAGTGTAGAGAATCATTGTACGATCTAAATCGCTGTGAAATATCTTTCCCATAACCAAAAATATTGTATTTTCAGCTGTTTCAAGCTGATTTACCAAACTGAAAGTAAGACTCAAAAACAAAACTTAAGACTGGGAAGCATAGACATAGCGTACATAGAACAGATCTACCGCTTCTATCGCTTGCTTTCAATGAGAATGACAGATCTATATGGCATTGTGCTTATCCCCATTTTCTCTTCTGTCTACTCTGTCTGGCACTGAAGAGCTCAAACCCTTAGAAAACATTTAGTCACCTGCTGTTTTCAGATGTGCTTGATGAGGAAAGGTATGAAGTCAGTTCAGGGCAGACCCTTCAAGAAGATGGTCAGTGTAAATTCCCCTTCCACTCACGCAGCATTAAAGAGGTCCCTCTTTTGTAGGCCATACTCAAAGTGCTGACTTTACAAGCGCCGACTGAGACCGCACCCCCTGAGGTGTTGCGAGTGTATTTGAGCGCTGTGTTTTGTGTCTCTCCCTTTAACAAGACAGGACATACTGAGTGTGAAGAGAGGACTACAGACTCTTTTCCTGCCTGAGGGATCAAGGATCTAAACCCAAATCAAGTACCTCTGCACATTTATAAGATATGTTTGTGTTCCATTAAGTTTTCTCATCATTCTACGTTAATTGCGATCAATGAAATATATTGAGCATAACTTAAAAAATATACATGCCTTATTTAAAAAGTATAAAAAGTTAATTTATATGATATTAATATATCATTTGTATATTTATGAATTAATTTATGTATTATTGCAGTGATGTTTGACACTGTTAATAGCTTTTTTACGGTTTTAACCGTCTCTCGCTGCGAGTAGTATTTTCAAAATATATAATGCATTTCTGTGAAAATTGTTCTAATGGCATGCCTGCTGTTAATGTTGCCTGAAGTTTATTTCACTTTTAAAATGTTTTATAATGTGAATTCAGATAAACTAAACTACCTTACTTGGCAGGGAAATAGGAAAGTAGTACTTCAATTTATTCACGTTATTCCAATGGACAAATAGTTTGTTTCCTTTGCTGAGTAACTGTTATGCTTTATATAATCTCACATTGCCAGACTCACAAATCTCACATTCACCCTGCTTACCTGTACCTGACTACTTTCTGAGCAACACAAAGGGGAAGGCTGGATCGAGTCTTTGCTTTTACATATAGAGCTCGCCAGCTTGTAGTCCTAAAAAACTGAAATTAGTTAGCATTTTCTACCTCCAGTTAGTTGGAAATCCATGGGGAAAGACAGGGGTTTTGGGATATATGCCGAAAATAAGGTCTGAGGTTAATACAGGCTTAGGATATCTTAGACATTTTGTTCTATGAGATAATACAGTATCAGTCAATTAACATGACTTTAATGAAGCCTTTATGAGCTTGTTTTGATTACATAAATACTTAAAAGTTCACAAAAAATTATGTTAGCTGATGAAGATTATCTCATAGAACAAAACGTGTAATATCTCCTAAGCCTGTGTTTACCACAGACCTTATTTACCACAGACCTTTATCCAACCCCCCCCCCGACAAAAAAAAACATTTCTTTGGCCAACATGCCATGACGGAGTGAGCCTCTGGTAGTGCCTAAAAAAGATGACATTACTATTGCTCTCTGTTCAGCTGCCTAGCAATCCGTTTATTAATACTTTCCAAAAAATATGCTGATTACCACAAATAAGAGGAGGCAAAAACATTTTTTAAAGACCTTGTATTTTGAAGACAAGTAGTGCTTACAAAGGTTTTCTATTTTCAGTAAAGACATTGACAGTCCGGTTCAGATTGACATATATACAGTTGGTACAAAATCTACCCCCTGACCGACCACACAGTCCCACAGTCCCCCCCCCCCCCCCCCCCCCCCAAGTGACACTTTCTTTTTTTTATGTAAAAGGTGAAGCTGGTCACATGCACAACCGTCATCTTCCCCGTACGGATTTGCCACCTCAAAGGAGACTGATAAAAAAACACACGCACACAGATCGAAGTAGATTGTTCTTCCCTCGGGCTCCATCTTAACCGATGGGCAGGCAGACAGACGGAGTCCGGGGTTCCGTCTTTAGTCTTCTGCTTCCAGGCAGCTCCCTCAGTGGGGAGACAGCCTCTGGGATTCACTGCCACACACCCAAACATCACCATCCGTCCACCCCTCCTATCGATGAAGGCCAGGGGCGTGCTGGAGGAATCGAGGACACCCTGCGGACAAAGGACCGGGCTCTGGAAGAATGGCTTAAGTGCTCCGGCAGTTTTCTAACCGCTGCCGACGCAGCAACCGAAAATTCTAGGCTCAGCAGTATTTCTTCATAGAAGTATCTCCCCTTCGTATTCATGGCCTGTGGAACCTACAGAAGGAAAGGAAGGGGGACGAGGGAGGGGGAGGAAGAGTCATGAGCGCAGAAGGTGCCTTTGTAATCCCTCTAGTTATGATTACAGCTATTCATCAATCTTGTGAGGCTATTTTTAGCACGGCAATGTGTACCGGGGGAGTGGGGCTGCTGTCTCCCTAGATCATTGGTACAAATCGACTGGAGGACATTCGTTTACCACACACACTTAATTGGGGACAGACAGCATTTGTAATTTCTCTTGCCAATATCAGGCCGCGGGGAAGGTAAGCAAGGACTCCCCTCCTCCCCTTTTACGCATCTATCTTCAGCTCTGTGGACCTTTTCTAGACATGTAAAAGGAGCTAAAAATAGAGTCAGCCGCAGCCAAGAATAGAAGCAAGCACAGAACACACACTGACCTCGTAAGGTGCTTGCTCGAGGCATGCACCTCCATCTCAGTGCTTTTGAACTCGTTCAGCTCTTTTCGGATAGCCGCCTGCAGAGGAAGAAAACGAGCGTTAGACTAGAGAGCATCCTTATGCAGAGGCTTACCACGCACCCATCGACCCTCGCATGCATCGACCCACAGTCTGCAAAACTCAGCACGGAGAGCGTAGTAAACAAAAGAAAGATGACAACAACAAGGTCTTAGCCACAAGGACATAGTCTGAGATATGGAGTGAGAAAAAAAGCTGAAGCTAGCTAGAAAACAGTGAGACATTCTGGCTCTATGGAGGAGGCAGCCAGGGCAATAAATAGGACATGTAACCTACATCACAAAATGCTCAAAAAAGGGTATGTGCCAGTCACTTTGCCATTTGAGTGGGGAATCATTAATTTTGTGTGGAATGTGAAATATGAGAGATGCAGTCGAAGGATCCTTTTTTTTTACATTGTTGACATTCTCACACACACCTTGTCAGCTGCCGAAAGCCTGGTCCAGGGCTTGTCTGCTCTCCTGTCATAATCTTGAGCTTTGGCCACCTCGACATAATCGCTGAAGCGGATGAGAATCTTTCGGTCCCGTAGTTCGTCGACTGTGGGCCGCTGATTGAGCTGAAATACACAATGGTCTGAAATTCCTGTATTCATCTGTGGTTTTGGCATCATAATGCTGCTCTCATAAAAGTAACGATTTTGCCATAGCAGGCTTATACAAGATTTTGTTGGACAAATATTTGTATGTCTTATTATGTTCTTATCCAGAGCACTTCCCAAAACAAAGATACAACTAGTGTATAGCATGAAATAAAGTATAAAAACAGAACAAGTACTTCAGTCAGGAGTAATGGGATGTCTGCATAGTGTACCTTACTGTTAGTGTATTATTACATTGACAATAATAACAATAAATTAAGAATAATACATAGTAACTAAGTAGTGTAATAAAAAGTGTAACATACCTTTCTGTTGAGCCGCTGTTTGATTTCTCTCCTCTCCTCTTGTTCGGTCTGGTCATTTCTCTCTTTAAACCAATGAGAATAATACAATTAGTGATAGGCCTAATACAATGACACTGATAAGAACACTTGAGGTTTCAACTGATTTTCATCAGTTTTCCCCCTAATCCAAGTCAGTGATGTCACTGTTTGACCCTAAACCTTATCTATGGGTGAATGATTATGAAATCAATACCAGTGTCCCACTGTTTGACTGTAGACACCGATTAGGCTTCAGATATTACAAATCAATGGGGATATATATATATATATATATATATATATATATATATATATATATATATATATATGTATATTTGAACATTTTAAACATAATTCTTGGTCTAAGTGTAAATCTTGTTTCACTCAGGGTCAGATCCAAATTCCCATATCTCGAAATAAAAACCCTTATGTAAGAGAAACACAACGCTGTAGCCTGCCCAAAATAATATGTGCTGTTGGTCAGTTTTCGAAACGAATTTCTCAACATCAAGTCATGTTACAGTATGTATGTTGGGAAACAATGTGTGCTCATCCTTTACCTCTCCTGAATTTTGCATGAGTGAATGTGTGTATCATAATACATGTATGTATTGTCTACCTTGGTAGATTCATTTAGGACCTGCGCATGAATTTCACATTACTCAATGAAAAGAAACATAAAAAGTGCAGAAATGTAAATAAAAAGGCAGTTTTACAACTCACGTTTTAGAATATTCCGGCTTTCCAACTCCTCAACGTTCGGCCTCTGGCTGAGTCTCCTGCGAAAAAATACCAGAACCACGTTCTGAACCATTTTCGATTCAAGCTAGGTCAACATCAAATAAGTAGACTTTTAAACCAAGTTCGCCTATCATTCTCCTCAATGTAGTCGTTCTATTGGGGAACACCTTGTTTTTCCATCTCGCGTCTAAACCTCGACTATGATGCTTTACTAGAGGCGCCCCCCACATCTGGAATACCCACAGACGCGCGATTTTTTTCTATTTCACGTTTTACCGCTGTTGAAACCACTGGCTGTCTTATCTTATTGTCTCAAATCTTGTAATATCAGAGAGACGAAGAACAAACACTAGGTCTACTGTCGTCTGCTGTTGCATGTGCCGCTGCTCGCTTCACTGTCATCCATTGCAGTCTACTCCACACACACAGGCAGCACCCTTCTTGAACTGAGTCGTGATGCGCTACTCAGGCGAGCCTCCCTCCTTTCCCGACTGAATGTATCATTTGCTGTCGGGAGGAGGTGCATACGAGATTCCCACTCAAGTTATCCACGATCACTCAGACAACATTTCTGTTTCACAAAGTTGCTTCTATTGTTCAAATGCTATTGTTTCGAATTGTAAAATAGGTTACAATTAGCTTTTATTTACTATCTCGACACCTATCAAAATGTATGTACTCCTGATATGAGTAGCCAGCTACAACACATCTATAGGCCTATCTCAAACTGATAATAAAACTGTATATACTTTTTTTCTTAAAATGTAATAAAAATGATGGGATACTAATAAGATGGTCCCAGGGTCATACAAATAAGCAACTCAAAATAATGACTAATTCATGTTTGCTTAACCTCACCATCAAAGCTTCAAACAGTCCACAAAAACCAAATGCCCATGACTTTGGAGTCACCTGTGCATGTGAGCATTTCAAAGACTTTGATATCAATAATAGATAGGGCTCAGCCCTCAGTGCATGTGGCAAACTCACCGCCCAAAAGATAAAGGTAACGAGACAGAGCGCACCACACAACCTCACAGCATGTCTCGCCCCCGACCAACTTCAAACCTCAATTCCAGAGCTCTGAGTGAGGACCAAAGTCAGGTCAAACACCTTGAAGTCGCACGCGCTGAACTCGCCACTTACGTGCCACAGCTGGGTATTGTGGCAGTAGTGCCCATTGCCCTCCCAAACTGCTGCTCTTTCCCTCTGAAGGGGTGATCAAGGTGCTGGAGCCCTAACAGTTATAGGCAACGTATATACATACCAAATGCATACAATGAAATGCAAATACAGAATAATCATGTGTAACAGTGTAGGTTCCGTCCCTCTCTTCGCCCCAACCCGGGCTCGAACCAGGGACCCTTGCACACATCAACAACTGACACCCCACGAAGCATCGTTACCCATCGCGCCACAAAAGCCGCGGCCCTTGCAACGCAAGGGGAAACCCTACTTCAAGTCTCAGAGCGAGTGACGTCACTGATTGAAATGCTATTAGCGCGCACCACCGCTAACTAACTAGCCATTTCACATCGGTTACACATGCTTGTATTCAAGATAATGTATGTAATAGTACGACTATTACGACAAGACGACTAAACGTAATCAATGTTATTACATTTAGTAATCATTGTACTGTTTGTCTTAGGGTTTGATCATAAGAGATGGATGATGACATTGAACAGCATAAAAAATACAATGGCTTCAATTGTAAAATGGTATAGAATCAGCTTGATCTCTGTCTAAGAGGCTTGGGCCTTTTTTTATATTTTCAGTGGTATTGTTAACAAACACACCCCTATAAAGAAAATTATAATTAAAAACAGGTTCAGCCCCTGGTTCTACCGTGATCTTGCAGAGTTACTCCACCTCAAGAATTGCATTTGGCGAAAGGCTCGACACCCACATACTCAGGCTGACTGGCTCTCATTCAGGCAAATGAGAAATAAGTGCACTTAGGCTATCCGGAAGGCCAAAGTTAGTTACTTTAAGGAACAGTTCTCTCTCTGTGGGTCTAAACCCAAGAAGTTCTGCAAAACAGTTAAAGACCTGGAGAATAAACCCTCCTCCTCACAGCTGCCCATGTCCCTTAATGTTGATGTGGTTGTTACTGACAAGAAGCACATGGCTGAGCTCTTTAATCACCACTTCATTGAGTCAGGATTCTTAATTGACTCAGACATGCCTCCTTGCCCGTCCAACATTTCCTCATCTCCCACCATTTCTAATGCGACTAGCCCCGACCCTTCTCCCTCTTTTTCACCTGCCCCACTACAAAGTTTCTCCCTGCAGGTGGTCACTGAGTCCGAGGTGCTAAAGGAGCTCCTGAAACTTGACCCCAAAAAAACATCTGGATCAGATGGTTTAGACCTTTTCTTCTTTAAGGTTGCTGCCCCTATCATCGCCAAGCCTATCTCCGTGTCACACCCTGATCTGTTTTACCTGTCTTTGTGATTGTCTCCACCCCTCTCCAGGTGTCTCCCATCTTCCCCTTTATCTCCTGTTTATTTATACCTGTGTTCTCTGTTTGTCTGTTGCCAGTTCGCTTTCTAGTTTTCCCTGTTTTTGACCTTTCTGCCTGCCCTGACTCTGAGCCTGCATGCCGTCCTGTACCTTTGCCCCATGATTCTGGATAATCTACCCCTGCCTGCCTTGACCTGTCGTTTGCCTGCCCCTGGTTTCTGTAATAAACATTGTTACTACGACACAATCTGCATTTGGGTCTTACCTGAAACGTGATACTCCAACCTTTTTAACATGTCTCTCTCCTTTCTGGGGAGGTTCCCATTGCTTGGAAGGCAGCCACGGTCCGTCCGTTATTTAAAGGGGGAGATCAAGCCGATCCTAACTGTTATAGGCCTATTTCTATTTTGCCCTGTTTATCAAAAGTGTTGGAAAAACTTGCCAATAATCAACTGGCTGGCTTTCTTAATGTCTATAGTATTCCCTCTGGTATGCATTCTGGTTTCCGCTCCGGTTATGGATGTGTCACTGCAACCTTAAAGGTCCTCAATGATGTCACCATTGCCCTTGATTCTAAGCAATGTCAATCAATCAAATGTATTTATAAGCTCTTCTTACATCAGCTGATGTCACATAGTGCTGTACAGAAACTTAGCTTAAAACCACAAACAGCAAGCAATGCAGATGTAGAAGCACGGTGGCTAGGAAAAACTCCCTAGAAAGGCCAGAACCAAGGAAGAAACCTAGAGAGGCACCGGGCTTTGAGGGGTGGCCAGTTTTCTTCTGGCTGTGCCGGGTGGAGATTATAACAAAACATGGCCAAGATGTTCAAATGTTCATAGATGACCAGTAGGGTCAGATAATAATAATCACAGTGGTTGTAGAGGGTGTAACAGGTCAGCACCTCTGTGCTGCTATTGTTATTGACTTGGCCAAAGCTTTTGATATGGTAGACCATTCCATTCTTGTGATTATTTGTGTCTCTGAGGAGTCTTTGGCCTGGTTTGCTAACTACCTCTCTCAAAGAGTGCAGTGTATTAAGTCAGAACATCTGCTGTCTCAGCCACTACCTGTCAACAAGGGAGTACCCCAAGGCTCAATCCTAGGCCCCATGCTCTTCTCAATTTACATCAACAACATAGCTCAGGCAGTAGGAAGTTCTCTCATCCATTTATATGATACAGTCTTATACTCAGCTGGCCCCTCCCCTGATTTTGTGTTAAACAATCTACAACAAAGCTTTCTTAATGTCCAACAAGCTTTCTCTACCCTTAACCTTGTTCTGAACACCTCCAAAACAAAGGTCATGTGGTTTGGTAAGAAGAATGCCCCTCTCCCTACAGGTGTGATTACTACCTCTGAGGGTTTAGAGCTTGAGGTAGTCACCTCATACAAGTACTTGGGAGTATGGCTAGACGGTACACTGTCCTTCTCTCAGCACATATCAAAGCTGCAGGCTAAAGTTAAATCTAGACTTTGTTTCCTCTATCGTAATCACTCCCCTTTCACCCCAGCTGCCAAACTAACCCTGATTCAGATGACCATCCTACCCATGCTAGATTATGGAGACATAATTTATAGTTCGGCAGGCAAGGGTGCTCTCAAGCGGCTAGATGTTCTTTACCATTCGGCCATCAGATTTTCCACCAATGCTCCTTATCGGGCACATCACTGCACTCTATACTCCTCTGTAAACTGGTCATCTCTGTATACCCGTCGCAAGACCCACTGGTTGATGCTTATTTATAAAATATCTGAGATATCTACTGCAGTCTTCATCCTCCACATACAACACCCGTTCTGCCAGTCACATTCTGATAAAGGTCCCCAAAGCACACATCCCTGGGTCGCTCCTCTTTTCAGTTCGCTGCAGCAGTGTTGAGTTGTCTCTCTTGTTGTGGTTTGTCCTATATTTTTATTTTATATGTATTTTTTAATCTCAGTCCCCGTCCCTGCAGGAGGCCTTTTGGTAGGCTGTCATTGTAAATAAGAACATGTTAATAACTGACTTGCCTATTTAAATAAATGTTAAATAAAAATTTTAATTAAAAATGACTGAGAACAGAGACTTATAATTTCAAAAGCCTAACCTTGCCATTTTGTTTGGTAAGCTGAGGGGTGGAGCTGGGGAACCACTCATAGGAGTCCATGAGATCAACATGACAGTTGCTAACATATTTTCAAACTATACATTGTTGACTGAAATGACAACAAAAACAAGAAACAGAGTTGAGAGTGTGGCTTATGATATTTTAGACAGTTGTGCTAGGTTCGGACATTTATACAGCATTTATAAGAATCAATGTCAATACAGACTTGCTACTAGCAATACTGTTGAATAATTCATTAACTTATTTTTGTGATCAATTCATTTTCCAAGGAACATTAATACTAGGCCCATGTTATTTTAGTATTTCCAGAGATGCACAAATTACAGCATTTATTTTTCAATTTAACACCTAATATTTATTGGTTCTGCATGATTTTATGTAAAGTATTGTCAGTCTAATACACAATCTTGTGTCAGATATGCTCAATTCAAATCAAACTTGTTTTGTCCAATAAGACATTTATTTGTGAACATGGCAGTATAATAGTCTGTCCTCCACAAAAAAATGAACTTCACAACACTAGCCACCAACTACAGTGAGCTCCAAAAGTATTGGGACAGTGACACATTTTTGTTTTTTGGGGCTTTTTTACTTCAGCACTTTGGATTTGAACTGTGATTTGAACCATGACTACAGATAATCCTAAATGAATCGTGAATAATGATGACTGAGAAATGTATAGACACACAAATATCATACTACCCCCAAAAATGCTAACCTCCCCTGTTATTGTAATGGTGTGAGGTTAGCATGTCTTGGGGGTATGATATTTGTGCGTCTGTAACTTTCTCACTCATCATTATTCACGATTCATTCAGGATTATCCGTAATCATGGGAGCATCCACATTAATCTAGAACATATTCTATTCTTATTTAAAATAAAAATGACTCCAAGATGACACTACATTATTGGGCAAAAAATAATCTGAAACACAACCAAAACAAACAGCAAATGTATCCGACAAATTTGTAGTCACAAGCTTGATGTAGCCATTGTGTGCTATGAATATGGGACCAAATACTTAATTTTTTCTACTTTAATACACATAAGTGAATTTGTCCCAATACTTTTAGTCCCCCCATTTTAGGATACCATGTGCAAAAAGTATGGGATTTCTAAACGGTTCACCCAATATCGATGAAAATACACTCAAATCAAAGCTGACAGTCTGCACTTTAACCCCATAGTCATTGTATAATTTCAAATCCAAAGTGCTGGAGTACAGAGCCAAAAAAACAACACAATTGTCACTGTCCCAATACTTTTGGAGATCACTGTGTATCCTACATCTGTCACTCCAGTGTGAGTGTGTGAGAAAGGCATTCCAACAGATGTGGTGACATAACATTTTCAACAAATGAAATGGAGTCACTCTCAAAGCCCCAATGGACCCGATATCACCATGACATTGACCTGGCCGCTGGGTGGCTTAGCGACAGTTTCTCGTGGACATATTTAAGACAATGGATTCTTCCCAAGGAACCCTAATAATAGCTGTGTGTATGTGCAGAACATTGGCTATTCTTGGCAAAAAAGTAATATCTTAATTTAGGGTATTTGGAAACGGAAAGTCTAGAGACTAAGGGCTCATTAGATGTTTTGATGTTTCCTACCCTATACATTTCATTTTGACCCAAGGACAGCTGTCTAAGATACAGTTAAGAACATCTGCTTTTCTTGAACATACCGTATGGGATGATAATGCAGTGTATTGCAGGTGTATATGTAACAGTTTAGCTCCCGTCCCTCTCCTCACCCCTACCTGGGCTCGAACCAGGGACCCTCTACACACATCAACAATAGACACCCTCGAAGCATTGTTACCGATCGCGCCACAAAAGCCACGGCCTATGCAGAGCAAGGGGAACAACTACTTCAAAGTCTGAGCGAGTGACGTCACCGATTGAAACGCTATTAGCGCGCACCACCGCTAACTAGCTAGCCATTTCACATCAGTTACATATAGGTACCCACTGTCCTGAAATGGCTATTCAGCCAACAATGCACCTTTTAAAGGCATTTTTCCCAAACATTCGCAGAGGCATGGTAAACGCATATCGGCTCAAAAGTAAATTACCTTAAAAAGTCTGTTATAGTGTAATGCTTTATAACACCCCTTGGATTGAATCCGGCCTATACCCAGCTAGAACATTTGGTTCCTTGGAAGTTCTTGGAACGTAGATTTTTGGTTACCATTGGTTCTGGGAACGAAGCAATGTTTCCTGACCGGTAAAACTGAAGGTTTTTTAAACATTCTGAGCACGGAAGTGAATTTTGTCTGTTCCGGGAACGTAACATTTTAGTTTGCAAGGAGGTTTTACTGTGGTTCCCTGAAAGTTTTCCTGGGAGGTTTAATTTACGTTCCGAGAACGGAAATTAGAGGTT
This sequence comes from Salmo trutta, assembly GCF_901001165.1. NCBI lineage: Eukaryota > Metazoa > Chordata > Actinopteri > Salmoniformes > Salmonidae > Salmo > Salmo trutta. The sequence continues at coordinate 766,167 of NC_042986.1, read as the reverse complement.
ATTAAATAACTTTCTGAGAACATGTTTCAATAAGACTTAACACTGCTAGCTTAGTTTAACTGTTTTGAACTCCAAGCACAGATAGGACACATGGAAATGAATTTGCTTAGGAATTAATCATGCAAAGACTTTTTTTTTATAGTGACACAGCATCAGTGAGATTTCAACTTATGATCTTCTGTTTTTTTTAGCCATGGAATTAGTCCACTGCGCCACCAGGATGGAGCTAGTTTGCTATGTTTTTTAAACTCATAGAAAGTTGTTCATTTTAGGCTATTCAAACAGACCCCATTTCAAAGGAAACAAGCACTCATTAAGATCAGGTGTGGCCAATTAGGAGGCGGTGGCCAACACACCTGAACACACTTAACAAGATAGAGGACAGAGAGAGTTTCGTTGATGCTGAGAACAGAATGATTATGTTTTTAATGACATTCTTAGAATGTTCTCTGAACGTTACTACAGTTTTCTTGTGGTTTTTATGGAACATTTTCTTAATGTTCTCGGGAACAATTTGAGAACAGGACTTTAAATAGAACCATGAGGAAACTTGTAGGAAACGTTATGCTGAAGTACTGAAATTTCCACAGAAGAACGTTGTTTCTTAATGTTCTTGGAACAATGTGAGATTATGATTTTAAATAGAACCATGAGGACACCTGTGAGAAAAGTTATGCTGAAGTACTAAAATTTGCACAGAAGAACATTTGTTTCTTAACGTTATCTGGACTATTTGTGAACATTCCCAATCTCATTTTGGAAATGCTCCTAGAACATTTCAAAATGTAAATTAAATGTAACCATGTTTGAACTTTTAGGAAACGTTCTGTTAAAGTAATGAAATACCAATATATATATATATTTTTTAATCAAGTTCCTTAAATGTACTGGGAATGTTCCAAAGCCAAGCAACTATCCTGCACCTTTCCGAGAAAGTTGTGGGAAGGTTGTATGCAAAATAACCATAGGACAACCACACACCACCAAACTCTAAGAAACTTGGTTCTCAGAATGTTATGTGCTAGATGGGTATTACTCAAATTGCCTAATACTAGTATAAATATGTAAAGCATTGCTTGTGCCTGGAGAGAAAAGGATAGACAACCTTGAGTGGGTGGTTGCAGTAGGCATTAGCTTCCTTTTCTTCTTCAGCCACAAATTGGCAGCCAAAAGAAGGCAGCCAGACTGCAGCGAGCAGTCACAATAAACCATCTCTCCACAAAACACACCTCTTGCTGGCCCGGAGTCTGGTCAAGCGGGTAATGCTCTCGCCGCCGAAACCATACACTTCCCCTGTAGTGGGGATCCTGGTTCCATTGAGGCATGAACTCTACACATTTCTGCTCCCATTACTCTGTCTCCCTTCTTCTGCTCCTATTCTGTCATAAAAAAAAATATGAATGAGTTCGGAATTCCGCTCTCCTTTAAAATGGAAAAACCCCATCTCCTGCATTCTGGCCTACTGTAACTGTATTGCTCTCCCCCCACCATTTCTCCTCACATAACTCCTCAATAATACACCTTTGAGGAGGAGTGGGGAGGCGGAGAGATAGGAGTGCACCGGGATGTATTATTCAATAGTCTCCAAGCTAAGAATAGCACCGGCGAAGTGCCACCGCAGCAGAAGTGGCAGGCAGAGAGCAGAGTGCTATAGATGGAAAGGTCATCTCACTCTGTGACAACGGACAGGCAAGGTGGCATTATCCCAGTGATAAGCTAGGACAGCATCTTTTTTTCGGATTTTTTTTCTGGCTGGTGGTTTCTCCGACCTGGAAAGAGGCTCAGAAAAAGACGATTCAATCTAAGCTAGGAGTCATCTTGGGAGATCTGAGCCCGGAGTTATAGACTATTTTGTCATTCATTAAGAGTACCCTTGGGAAATAGGCTTTACTCCTCCATTAAGCTTCCCTCTTCTCCACCATCTTTAGGGCTAAATATAGATGGGCTTTCCCCTCTCTGAAAAAGCGCAGTGTAACCAAAATATGGAGCATGCACGGCAAACGGGCACCTATACAGCGCATTCCAAAACTATTCAGACCCCTTCTCTTTTTCCTCATTTATTTACGTTACAGCCTTATTCTAAAATTGATAAAATATTTTTTGCCCCTCATCAATGTACACACAATAGCCCATAATGACAAAGCAAAAACTGGTTTTTAGAAATGTTTTCAAATTTATAAAAATAAAGAAATACCTTTTTACATAACTATTCAGACCCTTTGCTACGAGACTCGAAATTGAGCTCAGTTGCATCCTGTTTCCATTGATCATCCTTGAGATGTTTCTACAACTTGATTTGAGTCCACCTGTGGTAAATGCAATTGATTGGATATGATTTGGAAAGGCACACATCTGTCTATATAAGGTCCACAGTTGACAGTGTATGTCAGAGCAAAAACCAAGTCATGACGTTGAAGCAATTGTCCGTAAAGCTCAAAGACAGGATTGTGTCAAGGCACAGACCTGGGGAAGGCCTCCATCATTCTTAAATGGAAGAAGTTCGGAAGAAGTTGGAAGAAGCTGGCTGCCCGGCCAAACTGAGCAATCGAGGAGAAGGGCCTTGATCAGGGAGTTGACTAAGAACCCGATAGTCACTCTGACAGAGCTCCAGAGTTCCTCTGTGGAGATGGGAGAACATTCCACAAGGACAACCATCTCTGCAGCACTCCACCTATCAGGCCTTTATGGTAGAGTGGCCAGACGGAAGCCACTCCTCAGTAAAAGGCACATGACAGCCCGCTTGGAGTTTGCCAAAAGGCACCTAAAGGACTATCAGACAATGAGAAACAAGATTCTCTGGTCTGATGAAACCAAGACTGTACTCTTTGGCCTGAATGCCAACCATCATGTCTGTAATAAACCTGACACTAACCCTACGGTGAAGCGGTGGCAGCATCATGCTGTGGGGATGTTTTTCAGCGGCAGGGACTGGGAGACTAGTCAGGATTGAGGGAAAGATGAACGGAGCAAAGTACAGAGAAATCCTTTAAGAAAACCTGCTCAGGACCTCAGACTGTGGCAAGGGTTCACATTCCAACAGGACAATGGCCGTAAGCACACAGCCAAGACAATGCAGGAGTGGCTTCGGGACAAGTCTCTGAATGTCCTTGAGTGGCCCATCCAGAGCCCGGACTTGAACCTGATTGAACATGTCTGGAGAGACCAGAAAACAGCTGTGCACTGATGCTCCCCATCCAACCTGACAGAGCTTGAGAGGATCTGCAGAGAAGATAAAGAGAAACTCCCCAAATACAGGTGTGCCAAGCTTGTAGTGTCATACCCAATAAGACTCGATGCTATAATGTCTGCCAAAAGTGCTTCAACAAAGTACTGAGTAAAGGGTCTGAATACTTACGCAAATGTAATATTTAAATTATTTAAGAAAAACCTGTTTTTGCTTTGTCATTATGGGGTATTATTGTGTGTAGGTTGATGAGGGTAAAAAAACAACTGAATCAATTTTAGAAAAAGGCTGTAACGTGACAAAATGTGGAAAAAGTCCAAGGGGTCTGAATACTTTCCGTATGCACTGTACGCACTAATGGCACCACGTAAAGAATGAATAAGCAGCTCATGACCTCAACAAAATGTCTACACTGGTGTGGGAATCGGAACGTTTACCATTTACAGTGCACCTTTTCATATGTGGTCTCTATTTTGTCTGGAGGTAACTGTGGCTAGAAAATGGGAGCACAAATTGCAATATAGTAGGATAATCCCAAACCGATCCCTACACCTGCCCCTTCCCCTTCCCTTTTAATGTTTGCTGATTTCAGTAGTCTGGATAGGTAGGAGCAATGTAGTGGTGGAGCTTTCACCACATTGCTTCCACCCTGCAAAACTCACAGGGAGCCACTGAGGAAGATGTAGCAAACTAATTGGGACCGGCTGCTTGAGTTGTGCCCTATGCTCCTGTGAGTTATTTTCCACAGTGATCCCTCAGGGCTCTAAGTCTTGGTCCTGGAGGCCCACTGTGTATGCAGGTTTTAGTTTCAACCAAACAATCACATCATAACCAGGCTTAATTCAACGGTCAAAACTAAGACATTTAGGGGGAGAAATGTTAGATGTATAGCGGTCCCCTGAATTTTGTTCAGCAGTTCATCTCAATGGGCCTAATTCAGTACACATTGCCTACAGGACACACAGTTGTTCTCCAAGACCAGGATTTGGTGACAGTTCTTTACACACTCAAGACAGAATTTCGCAGAAGCAAATGGCAGTGCACGTGATCATTGAGCAGTGAGCAAAATAACTATAATATTTCAAATTGACAGGAAAGCATATTATTCGACAGAAGTTCCAAATACAACTTGCAATTGCATTGTGTGCATCGAATACATCCATTAAAATGAAAAAATTATAATGCTTTATGGTAGTTTTTGTGCAGATCGGTGGTCTTTTGTGTGACTAGCCTACAATGGCGCTCTCAATGTGACCTTCTCCCCAGACAGCTCCACATCTCACTCCCATGCTAGAGGAACCCCCTGTCTTCACAGAGCACACTGCCTGTGGCCTGGGGCTCTTACGCAAGCCGGAGTCATGCTGCTTTGCTCTGGCCTTTTACATAAGGTGTTTGTTTGCAGCTGGAAGTGAATTGTTTTTGTTGTCCAGTGACAATATTACACTTTGAAGACCCTGTGGTCCGAGCGGAACTAAGAATAGCCTGAGGTTGATCGTTTCTATGGGAGTCTGACTGTTAAATCTTTTTCTTGAAGATGAGTAGCACTCAACTGTGAGTTATTACATGGCTGGTTACGTAACATGATGGTGTACCCCTAGCTTCACAAAATGGTGATGAGAAACACAGCAGTTGTAGTACTTAAATTCCTTCACATTCTGCTCTCGTACCAAACTGTTGTGTTTTTCAGCAAATAAGAAACCATACAATACGAGAACATTCTCTAAATGCTTTTGTTTAGAGAAGTGTGATGTATCCACATCCATAGTGTCCTGCTGGCCTGTACAGAGCTAAGACTGTTACTGGAAGTTCGAATTCTAATAACTTCCTGTGAGGGAATGTCTTGTGTGTGGTTGGCACATTCAGTAAACCAAAACAGTACACAAACACAAATAAGGCAATAGAAAACAGGAAATTCAGGATTCCTGATTTATTATCTTTAACTCTCCAGTAACATTCTTGAAATCAAAGAGTTTTTGCTCTTGAGAAGGAATCTGGGTATTTTACCACCATAGTGAAACACGTTCTAATTGTATAACTCAGGTCCACAAATGAACCACATTTCGAGTTTGCAGGATCTGACTCCAATTGGTGATGAAATCTCTCTTCCTCAATTACGGATTGGTTTGGTCAAGACCTTGATTAGTTCAATCAGCTGGTTTAGCACCTGGCCGCTGTAAAATTAATCCAACAAAATAGAGCGACTGATCCAGGATCAGGATTGGCCGAGTCCAAGCATCAATTCCAAAGTATGTACAAAACAATGCCAGATTAACGGACGGACGCAAATCAAGTCAATGCAAGCCAAGGAGATAATCCCCCTAGATCAGATTGTCTTTCTCACCTCCGCTCTAAACCCTCCACTGTTCAACATTACATAACCACTACCATTAAGTTTACAGTTTCATCCCTTCCTATCACTCATTGTTCACCTTTCAGACTCTCCTCTCATGGACATTCATAGGTGAAAAATCTGTCAATGTGCCCGTGATCAAGGCAGGTAACCCTATTTGCCCTTGTAAGTCGCTCTGGAATTTACTGTATTTATATTGACATTCATATGCAATCATAAAGAGCCTTCAGGTTAATGTCTTCCATCCAGACCTGGGTTCAAGAACTATTTTTAATCATTTTTCAAGTACTTTATTTATGATTACCAGTAGAATAGTTCCAGAACAGCAAACCCTACCCATATGGCAGGCATTTTAAAGATTTCAAATATGATTTGAACCCAGGTCTGCTTACACACATTCTAGGGCCGCCCAACTCAACTGGCGGACCGTGGTCCTGACCCAGACCCAGAGAACCGGACAACATCGCATGTTGTTATATAAAAGTCAAACCATTGTTCCTAGACAGCTTTTTTTTTTAAATCAACCGGACGCAGAGGGCCTCTTTAACTCAGCAACCTCTCTTTCTCACTCTCTCTCTCTTTCTCCCAAAGCAACGCCCGTCTCTACTAGTGCCCCGTCTAATCCAATCGCGTGGTTATATGCAAATACAAGAGGCCGCATTTTACCCAATCACATTAATCCAAATATCCTCTGCGGAACCTTGGGACAGGCAGAAATAAACAGGCAGAAATAAACAGAAAGATTTAACCGCGGTTAAACTGTAAATATCACAGATAGGAGCTTAGATACCGTTATCTTTCTTAATATGGCTTGTAAAAAATAAGTTGACTCTGGAAACCGTATATTCAAAGATGAGTGGACGGAACAGTATTCATTCTCTCCGCAACTAGCACAAAACCAATGTGACTGATATGCAGTGAGTCCATAGCTCTCGTGAAAAGGACCAATGTTAAACGCCATTATGGCACCAGGCATAATAAATTCGATCAGACGTATCCTCTGAAAACGTAGGTGAGAACAAACAAGATTAACCAACTCAAATCCCAATATGAGAAGTCCACTAAAGTCCTTGTCAATTCCCTTACAGCCCAACAATGTGCAATGGAGTGTTCACTGAGGATAGTTTGGGTTTTGGGAAAACAAAAAATAATTCAGACGCTGAGACGGTAAAAGAATGCGCACATGTGAAGTTGCTGATGCCTTGCTTTAAGGTAAACAAAAATATGAACTCAGAGAAAAGATCAAACATTTCCCACTGTCCGATTCCACAGCAATGAGAACTGAAATATTTGCTGAAGATTTAACTTCACAACTTGATGAGGCCATTCAGAATGCACCATGCATTTCATTAGCTGTGGATGAATCACACTGATAATGCCCAGCTTCTGGTGTTTGTCAGGTTTTAGAATGAAACAAAGAAGGAATTCTGTGAGGAGCTGTTGGGCTTAACAAATCGGGAAGCACACACACGGGAGAGGATAACCATGAGGCCATCAAAGGGAAGTTGACAAAAAGGGGGATAGATTTCAATTTGTTTTAATTTAAGGGGCTTTATTGGCATGGGAAACATATTTACATTGCCAAAGCAAGTGAAACAGATAATAAACAAAAGTGAAATAAACAATAAAACATTTACAGTGAACATTACACTAACAAAAGTTTCAAAAGAATAAAGACATTTCAAATGTCATATTATGTCTATATACAGTGTTATAATGATGTGCTAAATAAAGTACAAAGGGAAAATAAATAAACATAAATATAGGTTGTATTTACAATGGTGTTTGTTCTTCACTGGTTGTCCTTTTCTTGTGGCAACAGGTCACAAATCTTGCTGCTGTGATTGCACACTGGTATTTCACCCAATAGATATGGGAGTTTATCTAAATTGGATTTGTTTTCAAATTCTCTGTGGGTCTGTGTAATCTGAGGGAAGTATGTGTCTCTAATATGGTCATACATTTGGCAGGAGGTTAGGAAGTGCAGCTCAATTTCCACCTCATTTTGTGGGCAGTGTGCACATAGCCTGTCTTCTCTTGAGAGCCAGGTCTGCCTTCGGTGGCCTTTGTCAATAGCAAGGCTATGCTCACTGAGTCTGTACATAGTCAAAGATTTCTGCCACTGTGTACTCTCTGTTTAGGGCCAAATAGCATTCTAGTTTGCTCTGTTTTTTTGTAAATTCTTTTCAATGTGTCAAGTAACAGAATTCTATTTGGCCCTAAACAGAGAGTACACAGTGGCAGAGCCCCAGGACCAGCTTGCTTAGGGGGCTCTTCTCCAAGTTAATTTCTCTGTAGGTGATGGCTTTGATATGGAAGGTTTGGGAATCGTTTCCTTTTAGGTTGTTGTAGAATTTAACATCTCTTTTCTGGATTCTGATAATTAGCGGATATCGGCCTAATTCTGCACTTCATGCATTATTTGGTGTTTTACGTTGTACACTGAGGATATTTCTGCAGAATTCTGAATGCAGAGTCTCAATTTGGTGTTTTTCTCATTTTGTGAATTCTTGGTTGGTGAGTTGACCCCAGACCTCACAACCATAAAGGGCAATGGTTTCTATAACTGATTCAAGTATTTTTAGCCAGATCCTAAGTGGTATGCCGAATTTTATGTTCCTTTTGATGCCATAGAAGGCCCTTCTTGCCTTGTCTCAGATCGTTCACAGCTTTGTCGAAGTTACCTGTGGCGCTGATGTTTAGGCCAATGTATGTATAGTTTTTTGTGTGCTCTAGGGCAACGGTGTCTAGATGGAATTTGTATTCGTGGTCCTGGCAACTGGACCTTTTTTGGAACACCATTATTTTTGTCTTACTGAGATTTACTGTCAGGGCCCAGGTCTGACAGAATCTGTGCAGAAGATCTAAGGGCCGCTGTATCCTGGAGGGCAGGTAGTTTGACCCCGGTGATGTGTTGGGCAGACCGCACCACCCCCTGGAGAGCCCTGCGGTTGAGGGCGGTGCAGTTGCCGTACCATGCGGTGATACAGCCCAAACGGATGCTCTCAATTGCGCATCTGTACAATTTTAGGTGCCAAGCCAAATTAATTCAGCCTCCTGATGTTGAAGAGGCACCTTCTTCACCACACTGTCTGTGTGGGTGGACAATTTCAGTTTGTCCGTGATGTGTACGCCGAGGAACTTGACGCTTTCCACGTTCTCCACTGCGGTCCCGTCGATGTGGATAAGGGGGTGCTCCATCTGCTCTTTCCTGAAGTCCACGATCAGCTCCTTTGTTTTGTTGACATTGGGTGAGATGTTATTTTCCTGGCACTACACTCCCAGGGCCCTCACCTCCTCCCTGTAGGCTGTCTCGTCATTGTTCATAATCCGGCCTACTACTGTTGTGTCGTCTGCAAACTTGATGATTGAGTTGGAAGCGTGCGTGGCCACGCAGTCATGGGTAAACAGGGAGTACAGGAGGGGGCTGAACACGCATCCTTGTGGGGAGGATCAGCAAAGTGGAGGTGTTGTTACCTACCCTCACCACCTGGGGGAGGCCCGTCAGGAAGTCCAGGACCCAGTTGCACAGGGCAGGGTTCAGACCCAAGGCCTAGAGCTTAATGATGAGCTTGGAGGGTACTATGGTTTTGAATGCTGAGCTATAGTCAATGAACAACATTCTTACATAGGTATTCCTCTTGTCCAGATGGACAAGGGCAGTGTGCAGTGTGATATCGTCTGTGGATCTTTTGGAGCGATAAGCAAATTGAAGTGGGTCTAGGGTGTCAGGTAAGGTAGAAGTGATATGATCCTTGACTAGTCTCTCAAAGCACTTCATGATGAAAGAAGTGAGTGCTACGGGGTGATAGTCAATTAGTTCAGTTACCTTTGCTTTCTTGGGTACAGGAACAATGGTGGACATCTTGAAGCATGTGGGGACAGTAGACTGGGAAAGGGAGAGATTGAATATGTCCATAAACACTCCAGCCAGCTAGTTTGCGCTTGCTCTGAGGAAGCAGCTAGGGATAACACGCTAAAATGTCTTACTCACGTTGGCCATGGAGAAGGAGAGCCCTTGGTGCCAGTCCTTGGTAGCGGGCCGCGTCGGTGGCACTGTGTTATCCTCAAAGCAGGCAAAGAAGGTGTTTAGCTTGTCCGGGAGCAAGACGGTGTCCGTGACGTGGCTGGTTTTCCCTTTGTATACCGTGATTGTCTGTAGACCCTGTCACATAGGTCTCATGTGTGAGCCGATGAATTGTGACTACACTTTGTCTCTATACTGACATTTTGCCTGTTTGATTGCCTTACGGAGGGAATAACTACACTGTTTGTATTCAGCCATATTCCCAGTCACCTTGCCATGATTAAATGCGATGGTTCACGCTTTCAGTTTTGCGTGAATGCTGCCATCTATCCACGGTTTCTGGTTTGGGTAGGTTTTAATAGTCACAGTGGGTACAACATCTCCTATACACTTCCTGATAAACTCAGTCACCGTATCAGTGTATTCGTGTATGTTATTCTCGGAGGCTACCCGGGACATATCCCATTCCGTGTGATCAAAACAATCTTGAAGCGTGGATTCCGATTGGTTAGACCAGCATTGAATAGTCCTTAGCACAGGTACTTCCTGTTTGAGTTTCTGCCTATAGGAAGGGAGGAGCAAAATGAAGTCGTGATCAGATTTGCTGAAGGGAGGGTGGGGGAGGGCCTTGTAGGCATCCCGGAAGTTGGAGTAGCAGTGGTCGAGTGTTTTAGCAGCACGAATACTACAAACAATGTGTTGTTAGAACTTGGTAAATTTGCTTTGTTAAAATCCCCAGCTACAATAAATGCGGCCTCAGGATATGTGGTTTCCAGTTTGCATAAAGTCCAGTGAAGTTCTTTGAGGGCCGTCGTGGTATCGGCTTGAGGGGGAATATACACGGCTGTGACTATAACCGAAGAGAATTCTCTTGGGAGGTAATAAGGTCGGCATTTGATTGTGAGGTATTCTATGTCGGGTGAACAAAAGGACTTGAGTTCCTGTATGTTATCACAATCACATCATGAGTAGTTAATCATGAAACATGCACCCCTGCCCATCTTCTTCCCGGAGAGATATTTATGGATGTCTGCGCATTGAACTGAGAACACAACTGGCTGTATGGACAGTATATCCCGAGAGATCCATATTTCCATGAAACAGATCCCTGATGTCTCTCTGGAAGGAAATCCTCGCTCTGTGCTCGTCAACTTTATTATCCAGAGACTGAACATTAGCGAGTAATAGACTCGGAAGTGGTGGGTGTTGTGTGCACCTCCTGAGTCGGACTAAAAGTCCACTCCGAATACCTCTTTTCCGCCCGCAGTCTTTTGGAACAGACTGGAATCAGTTAAATTGCCCTTGGGGGTACGAACAAAGGATCCGATTCGGGAAAGTTGTATTCTTGGTTGTAATGCTGGTAATGCTGGTGAATTATCTCCAGGGAGAACTTGCCCACTTCCCCAATCTTCTGGTGCAAACGCAGGGAGACAAAGCTGTTCCCAACCATGTTAATTTCATCCAGAAGCTGATGGATAACTTCAAGGCTCGCTTTAATGATTTCACTTTTGGAAGAGAACTGCTGCTGCTCATCCAGAACACCTTCTTGGTCACAAATGTGACAAGGTTGTCAAAAGAAGCAAAACAGATCTTCAGATGGGTAGATGTGAAATCACTATAAATGGAGTGATGGACCCTGTCACTTTCTGGGAAAGATAGTGCCTGCAGATTATGTCCATGGTCTCAAGAAACTGGCACTAAATCCTGACCATGTTTGGCTCCACATACAGCGGTTAATCAGCCATCTCCACAATTAACTTCATTAAAAACAAGTACTGCACCAGGCTCACCAATGAACACCTGCACCAGGCTCACCAATGAACACCTGCACCAGGCTCACCAATGAACACCTGCACCAGTGTCTCAGAGTTGCTCTCACACCGTTTGTGCCTAAGTTCAAAGCATTGGCAGGAGACAGAAAGTGTCATTTCTCTCATTAATGCAGGACAAGGCCCAGAGTGACTTATACATGAATATTGCATGGCCCACAGTGACGTTCTGTGCATTTTAATTTTAGTTCAACTTATTTTTTTAAACTTTGTTCTCCAGAAAACATGCACTTTATTTTATTTAAATGTTTTGGTCCTCAGCAATGTTGATGCAATTTTGCACATGTTTACATTCGAAAGAAATTGTAATTAATTCAAATTCTTAGTCTCATTTAATGTACATTTTATATAACAACATGTTTCCTAAGTCCTAGATGACTATGTTTGTTACTACACTGTTCCACAGTGCTGATAAAGGACAATATCCATCCGTACCTTTGCCATCTAGGGAATTTGTGTCATTGGACGTTCTCAATTAGTAGTTGAGTACCCCTGTTCTAGGATAGGAAAGATGTTGAAGAGGAAGAGGTGTCATTGAGCTCGGCCTACAGGATGTAATTTTTCTCAAATGGCCTTTTCGCCATTCCTTGCTCCTTGCCTCCTTCCCAACCATATTGGAGAAGAAGATCCAAGGTCCCTTTCCTTGGACCTTCTTCTGCAATGCCTTTTGAGAAAAAGGGGTGATGAGACGATGTGAGGTATTATGGAAAGATGAAGTGAGAAAGGAGTGGGTGAGGAGAAAAGATGACTACTCACTTGGCAAGTTTCATCTCGATCTGCTGGCGTATATCCTGACGCTCCTGTTCAGTCCGTGCCGGGAAGATATTCCGGTCTTCCAGCTCCTCCTTGCTGGGCCGATTCCGAAGCTTCACCGTCAACAGCTCCTTCCTTAGCCTGCGAGGTAGTGTACCTGCACACACACACACAAACGACGTCAGCGATCACTTCGAGATCACTCTCACAGGACAGAAACCGAACCTAAAATGTTCATATGCAACTTAAACCTTCTTGTAAATCACGTGGACATCTCAACTTTAGGAGAGTTCATAATGCCCACAAAAAAAAAACAGGCTTTTTAAATTTGTCAGATTAAAACAGCCGTGTCTGCCATTTGTGTCTGTCTGTTTTCCCCAAAAACGTTTAGACCAGGAGTTAGAAAGTAAAAAAAATTAAGTCTATTTTTGAATTGTTATACAGTTGAAGTCAGAAGTCATTAAAACTCTTTTTTCAACCACTCCACAAATTTCTTGTTAACAAACTATAGTTTTGGCAAGTCGGTTAGGACATCTACTGTGTGCATGACACCAGTAATTTTTCCAACAATTGTTTACAGACAGATTATTTCACTTATAATTCACTGTATCACAATTCCAGGGGGTCAGAAGTTTGCATACACTAAGTTGACTGTGCCTTTAAACAGCTTGGAAAATTCCAGAAAATGATGTCATGGCTTTAGAAGCTTCTGATAGGATAATTGACATAATTTGAGTCAATTGGAGGTGTACCTGTGAATGTATTTCAAGGCCTTCCTTCAAACTCAGTGCCTCTTTGCTTGACATCATGGGAAAATCAGAAGAAATCAGCCAATAGCTCAGAAAAAAAATTGTAGACCTCCACAAGTCTGGTTCATCCTTGGGAGCAATTTCCAAACACCTGAAGGTACCACGTTCCTCTGTACAAACAATAGTACGCAAGTATAAACACCATGGGACCACGCAGCCGTCATACCGCTCAGGAAGGAGATGTGTTCTGTCTCCTAGAGATGAACATACTTTAGTGCAAAAAGTGCAAATCAATCCCAGAAGAACAGCAAAGGAAGATGCTGGAGGAAACAGGTACAAAAGTATCTATATCCACAGTAAAATGAGTCCTATGTCAACATAACCTGAAAGGCCGCTCAGCAAGGAAGAAGCCACTGCTCCAAAACTGCTATAAAAAAGCCAGACTACGGTTTGCAACTGCACATGGGGACAAAGATCGTACTTTTTGGAGAAATGTCCTCTGGTCTGATGAAACAAAAATAGAACTCTTTGGCCATAATGACCATCATTATGTTTTGAGGAAAAAGGGGGAAGCTTGCAAGCCGAAGAACACCATCCCAACCGTGAAGCATGGGGGTGACAGCATCATGTTGTGGGGGTGCTTTGCTGCAGGAGGGACTGGTGCACTTCACAAAATAGATGGCAACATGAGGTAGGACAATTGTGGATATATTGAAGCAACATCTCAAGACATCAGTCAGGAAGTTAAAGCTTGGTCGCAAAATGGGTCTTTCAAATGGACAATGACCCCAACCATACTTCCAAAGTTGTGGCATAATGGCTTAAGGACAACAAAGTCAAGCTATTGGAGTGGCCATCACAAAGCCCTGACCTCAATCCTATAGAAAATCTGTGGGCAGAACTGAAAAAGCGTGTGCGAGCAAGGAGGCCTACAAACCTGACAGTTACACCAGCTCTGTCAGGAGGAATGGGCCAAAATTCACCCAACTTATTGTGGGAAGCTTGTGGAAGGCTACCCAAAACATTTGACCCAAGTTAAACAATTTAAATGTAATGCTACCAAATACTAATTGAGTGTATGTAAACTTCTGACCCACTGGGAATGTGATGAAAGAAATAAAAGCTGAAATAAATCATTCTCTCTACTATTATTCTGACATTTCACATTCTTAAAATAAAGTGGTGATCCTAACTGACCTAAGACTGGGAATTTTTACTAGGATTAAATGTCAGGAATTGTGATAAACTGAGTTTAAATGTATTCGGCTAAGATGTATGTAAACTTCCGACTTCAACTGTATATTGCTTGGGAATTAGTTTAACAAGAGGGATGTCATTAATCTATGTTGTTCATTTGGTGGATATCATTGTATGCAATCTTTCCATTAAGAAAGGACACACCGGAGATGACAGAGTCGTTCCAGTCGTCCTGATCATGGGGGAGGCCCGAGCTGTCGGAGAAGCACTGGTCCAGCCGCACGTTCTCCTTGTTCTCCTCCGCCTCCATCTTCCTCTCCGCTTGGTGGAGCCAGTCGACAACGCCACCACCCGCCACCGACTGATTCTCCGAGCTGGAGGAACGAGAGATCCGCCCGTCAGAGCGCCGCCAAGGGGGCGAGCACGGCTCAGCAGGCCCATGCACACTGAGGGGACACGGGAGGGAGGAGGGAGCATGGGGGTTAACAGGACAGGAGGGGTTTAATGGATGGGTGAGTAAGGCAGTGCAGGTTAGTATGGGAGGTAGTATTGGGTCAATTTGAAAGGTAACAGGTAGGAGTTAACATGGATGGGTGAGCATGTGGTGAAGATACCATAGGAGTGAACACTGGGTTCTTCAATTATGGGATAGTGAAAATGCAACATGGCGGTAGTAAGCTAATTGGCTGTAACATCACTGAAAGGAATGATGTTGAGGTTATATGTTGGGTTGAACATTAAATAACACTTTACTCAACACCAGTAGGTATAATGCATTATGATCCAGTTATAATGCATTGTAAGACATGAGAATGTCTAGTCGCATGTGTGACCGTGTTTATAATGTCTTATCATCATCTCATAATGAGCCTGACTAAATACCAGCCATTTTGAGTCAGTGGAACTGTTGATACAGAGACCTAACATTTTATTATAATAAACTTTATTATAAGACATTATAAAGGCTCATATATGCTTATAACAAGTTATAAAGAATTCTACCCACAGGCTTTAAGTTTTACCAAACATTAGAGACAACATGAACTCCCGGTCACAGATTATATGGCTGTTTGCAGTGAATGGGTTGTGCTCCTCACCTTTCTTGCCGATTCGCCTTTGAGGCAAAGGCTCGTTGTAGTTCTTCCATGATACAGCTAGGGGGCATTGGAGGGTGCATAATATTGGTGAGGTGAGGAGACCCTGAGGGGTTGGAGAGGGGCCCTCGCAGGGACACCATTGGGGCTAGGCTCTCGGGAGCCCTGGGAGGCTCCTTAGGCAGGAAAGAGTTGGCCAAGTATGAGGACACAGTGGATGGGTCTGAGGGGCAAATAAAGACAAATGTCAGGTATCTACTGTACTTTGTATTTGTTTATGTATACATGTGTATAGATGACCTTATGTACAATGTAATAACTGATACCAATGATGTTTAGATGATGTAATGTATTACAGATGACTCCAATTGAAAATCTGTACTTTGTTTGCCTATGACAGCACAGTGTCTCAAAACGATTTGAGTGGTCCACAATGGGTACGTTTACATGTACAGGAATAATTCCATATTACACTGTTTATGGCAGTAGGCAGATTATGCAATAGTCATGTAAACACCTTACTCAGCTTATCTTAATCGGTGTAAAGTCAAAAAACGAAGTAAGCATATGCCGATTAAAACACCTGGTTTTCTGAGCAATCTTTCAAATGATTAGGATATGTAAACACCTTAATCGGCGTTCCAGCAATTTATTTGATCTGTGCATGTGCTAGCACCAGCCGAGCAAGCCGAGTTCAGAACAACTGAATGTATGCGTCTTAGAAGTAGTTTTCAGAATCAAATATGCTTCTCAAAAATAACATGGTCAATTTTGTAGAATGTTTATTTTGATTGCCGATGTTTTGCATTTATCAGAGTGCCATCAGGTAGCCTGATTTCAGATGTATCCATGTAAACAGGATTATTAGGGAAATCGGCCTTTTTGCAAAGCATGTAAACATTTTAATCGAACTATTATATTAATCTGACTATCCACAATAATCGCATGCTCTATGTGAATTTTAAAAACTCTTACTCTAGTGGTATGGGTGATCCACATTGCCATCCTCTTCATGCAGAGATGTGTGATCCTTTGGTGTGTTGTGTACAGTATATGTAGCAGATGTCAGCTAGTTAGCTGTGTGTGCTAGTACTACCCATCATGCCGTGACAAAGTAGTGTTACCCTCAGCCAAACAAAACTATTGGTAAGGTAATGGTAGGAAGGAAGCATGCTAGCTTTTGTTGTTTTGTGTCATTGTTGATGTGAGATCGAATCCTGGTCGGCCGTACATGGATGGTCTCCGTCACATGTTTTTGGGTGTTTGTGTGCTTCTACATGTGGGGTTCACACTACCCTTGTCTGAGAGTGCAGTACATGTGTATGTATTCGCAGACCTATGTGTTTTGGCATGATGGTCCCTTCCTATTAATATACTCCAACCGGGTTAATTCCATTTCAATCAATTCCAATTTTTCTCAATGCTTTTCAATTAGGAAAAATTGGAATCGGAATGAGTTTGATTCGAATTGACCCCTACCCTGGTACACTACACTAGCCTACTCACCCTCGCCACTGCTCAGCTGTGGTTTGGCCGCTACTGGAGGTGGCGTGGTTCCCCGAGGTATTTCCTCTTCTAGTCTCTCCTCCGTCTCCTCTATGCCCTCCTGGACCTCATCGGAGGCATCGGCACCAGGCTGCGCCTCCTCTTCTTCCTCCTCTTCTGTTTTCTGACTGCTCTCCTCCTCTGGCTCACAATCCTCTGGAGGCTCAGCCGCTGAAAGACATTTGTTTAATTAAGTTAAATCAAAGTATAATCAGGTGCCACCATTCACTGTGAGATAGTTGTTGTCAGTGAATGAACAATGCTATTATAAGTACCATTCTGGTTGTTTTTACATTTTGTCCGTTGCCCCCTAGTGGCTCTTGTGAGTATCACGTGGCGAAACATAACCTACTTTGAATAATTTGTACAGTATAAGAACATGAATAATAAAATGGTGATCTCTCCATATCATAGATCATGTATCTTGAGTTTCTCCTATGGTAAATACTGTCAAAAGTTTATAAATAATTGTTCACAATTATAAAGAAAAAATAAAATATATTTTGAAAGTCTATATAGTCCCTTTGACATGCCTATAAACTATTATCAAAGATACACACGAAGGATTCAGTCGAATTCCATGGCCCTCTGTAAGTTTGATTACTCTGAAATGTGTCACTGGCGAAAGCAATACGGTTGATGGTAGACTTCTCGTCTATCCTGTCCTGTGTCAAATAATTAATCTTCTTCTAAAGGAGGACAAAGTAGAAAAGGTGAAATTCAGTACTTTCAGCTCATATTCATAATTTGATTTCGAATCCAGAATGCTGGAGTATATAGCCAAAATAAATAAATAAATATTCGCTGTCCAAATACTGAGGACTGTAGCTCCACCTTGCCCTATGACAGGCTAGGAGGTGGAAGTTTCATCATATATACCAATCAAATCCTCTCAGATCTCCATAAGTGCATAATAAACCATAGGATTTGGGATTGGGTCTTAGTTTTCTTTGTAGGGTTGTTGGGCTGTCCTACCTGGCGGGGGGAGTTCCTCCTCTGGGCCCAGGTACTCCACACTGCTGACCGTGAGTGTGGCGCTGAGCGACCCCCCAAAACTCCCCAACATGCCTGTCCCGTCTGAGGAGCCCTGCAAGGGGGAGCCGGGCTCAGGAGAGATGCACCCACTGGACAATGCCACATCTGCAGGGAGACAACGTACAGGGCTTAGTCTGCAGTATTCTACAAGTTTTACCTTCTATTTCACACTCATGGTCTCCATAGCATGACTACATTACATTTTGGGTCGGTCCTTTGATTTTAATCACTTTTTGATTGCACCCCTTTAGATTTGAACAAACTTTCCATACATACAGTGCCTTCTGAAAGTATTCAGACCCCTTGACTTTTTCCACATTTTGTTAAGTTACAGCCTTACTCAAAAAGGGAATAAAAATAAAATTAAAACTCAGCAATCACACACAATACCCCATAATGACAAAACAAAAACCTTTTTTTAGAAATGTTTGCAAATGTATTCCAAAATAAAAAACAGGATGCACCTGAGACTCGAAATTGAGCTCAGGTGCATCCTGTTTCCATTGGCCATCCTTGAGATGTTTCTACAACTTGATTGGAGTGCACCTGTGGTAAATTCAATTGATTGGACATGTTTTGGAAAGGCATACACCTGTTGACAGTGCACGTCAAAGCAAAAACCAAGCCATGAGGTTGAAGGAATTGTCCATAGAGCTCTGAGACAGGATTGTATCGAGGCACAGATCTGGGGAAGGGTTCCAAAACATTGCTGCAGCATTTAATGTCCCCAAGAACACAGTGGCCTCCATAATTCTTAAATGGAAGAAGCTTGGAACCACCAAAACTCTTCCTAGAGCTGGACCGCCTGGCCAAACTGAACAATCAGGGGAGAAGGGCCTTGGTCAGGGAGGTCACCAAGAACCTGATAGTCACTCTGACAGCTCCAGAGTTCCTCTGTGGAGATGGGAGAAACTTCCAGAAGGACAACCATCTCTGCAGCACTCCACCTATCAGGCCTTTATGGTTGAGTGGCCAGATGGAAGCCACTCAGTAAAAGGCACATAACAGCCCGCTTGGAGTTTGCCAAAAGTCATCTTAAGGAGTCTCAGACCAGGAGAAACAAGATTATTTGCTCTAATGAAACCAAGATTGAACTCTTTGGCCTGAATACCAAACGTTATGTCTGGAGGAAACCTGGCACCATCCCTACGGTGAAGCATGTTGGTGGCAGCATCATGCTGTGGGGATGTTTTCAGAGGCAGGGACTGGGAGACTAGTCAGGATTGAGGCAAAGATGAATGGAGCAAAGTACAGAGAGATCCTTGATGAAAACCTGCTCCAGAGCGCTCAGGACCTCAGACTGGGGTAAAGGTTCACCTTCCAACAGGACAACGACCCTAATCACACAGCCAAGACAATGCAGGAGTGGCTTCGGGACAAGTCTCTGAATGTCCTTGAGAGGCCCAGCCACAGCCCAGACTTGAACCCGATTGAACATCTCTGGAAAGACCTGAAAATAGCTGTGCAGCGATGCTCCCCATCCAACCTGACAGAGCTTGAGAGGATCTGCAGAGAACAATAGGAGAAACTCCCCAAATACAGGTGTGCCAAGCTTGTAGCATCATACCCATGAAGACTCAATGCTAGAATCGCTGCCAAAGATCCTTCTACAAAGTACTGAGTAAAGGGTCTGAATACTTATGTAAATATAATATTTCAGTTTTAATAAATTTGCAAAAATTTCTATAAAGCTGTTAATGCTTGGTCATTATGGGGTATTGTGTGTAGATTGATGAGGGGGAAAACAATTTACACTCCAGTTAGGATGATATGATAGGTAGCCTAGTGGTTAGAGCGTTGGGCCAGTAACCGAAAGATTGCTGGATCAAATCCCTGAGCTGACAAGTTAAAAATATCTGTTCTGCTCCTGAACAGGACAGTTAACCCACTGTTCCCCGGTAGGCTATCATTGTAAATAAGAATTTGTTCTTAACTGACTTGCCTAGTTAAATAAAAAAATACTGTATGTATTCATTTGTGGATGGCCACACCCCATTTCGTATGTGATGAATTACAATTTGTATTATATGTTACGAATTAGCAAAACATGTACTCTGTGTTACGAATTTGCAAAATGCATGATTTGTTACGAATTCTAGCTCGGTGGCTAACGTTAGCTAGCTGGGTTGGGGTTAGGGTTAAGGTTAGTGGAAGGGTTAGCTTAAAGGGTTAAGGTTAGGGAAGGGGTAGCTAAAATACTAAAGTTATACGTGATGAGATTCAAACTCACAGCCTTTTGGTTGCTTGCCATTTCTGTTATACACGCACCCATTTTTGTTTGTGCATATGTTGTAGCTTAGACCCTAATTTACATCACCTGAGGTGTTTGTGTTGTGCCTGCAATCGGTTGAGACTTAGCACACTCTTGAATAGAGAATCAGAGAATGTTGACTTGAATGGGAATATAATTTGTTTTAAATTATACTGTCGATCTTCCATAGGAAACCTATTGAAATCATAGAAATATAGATAATAGAAAATACATTTGCATTTAAGTTGACATTCGGTGGTGGATAGACCAGCGGACATCTTCGTGGTAGTTTTAAATGTCAATGGTGTACCAGCTAAATTGTAGTGGCCTGAAGTGATTGAAATGACACGCACCCTGTATTCAACGGTATGCAGCTGTCTTAACCGATGACGTGCACAACACAAACACCTCAGATGATGAAAATTAGGGTCTAAGCTACAGCATATGCGAAAACATTAGAGTTTACGCGCTAAGAAAATTCATGTTAAAGGTTAAAAAATACATGAGAAAATAGTTTGACTAACCTGATTGTAAGCTTTTAAATTATATCAAACCGTTAATATTTTTCATTGATGAAGATGTCTCATGGTATGGTGGGGTATGCAATATGGGTGCGGTCAAAAAGTGATTAATTCCAAATGGAACGACCCTATTCTGAAGTGGCTTCCTTTTTTGTGTCCTTTCTTTCATGACCCCTGATCTGACAGAAATGGAGAGTCCTATTTGGGGTCATGGTAAGTTGAGATAGAGGAAGCCATTTTAAAGATTTGGGGCATTACTCAAGTCCTTTTACTCATAATCTACTACTCCTGCATGTGTGCATGTTTGTGTAGTTTCCATATCTCTCTCTCTCTCTCTCTCTCTCTCTCTCTCTCTCTCTCTCTCTCTCTCTCTCTCTCTCTCACTCTCACTCTCACTCACTCACCTGTGGAGCTCTGCTTCAGCTTCTCGTTTTTCTTTTTCCTCCACTTCCAGGGTTTGAAGATGCGCCCCAGGCTGGCCAGCTTGCTGTTGCGGCGGATGGGCGGGGTGTGGACCCCCGACACCAGGCAGCCAGTATGCAGCACCCTCTGATGGTCCATCACCTCCACTGCAACCAGAAAGGTGTGTAGCAAACAGGGAGGATGGATATTAGTTAGCAGTCAATTATGCAAATCATGTCATGTGTCAATGTTCACCCTATTCATTATGCAAATTAAACCTATTTTAAATAAATAGATTTTGATTAACATATGGTTTCCCTATAGCTCTCCCCTTTAACACTAGAGAAGAGAAACTCTACAGCAAGACTCCACAGCTACTAAAGATGGAGCACTGGATATAGAAGCCACAGCCAAGAGCAAAACAGGTGCATCAACCCAAACAAGTTCTCATGAAGGCATAACCAGAGTATGTACAGAAAACCGTCCGGGGTGATTGGTTTGACATCAACACCTCCTCAACATCAGAAGAGAACTAAGTTTCATTGAATTACTGCGTGAGTCACAAGGCCACAGGCCAACACAACAGCTGCACTAATGTACACATAGTCTTACTGATGTGTTGTGTTCACATTCAATCACAAACAAACAGGGTACATACATAGGAAATGTATAATTAATAGACCAGAAAGAATCCAAGCGGTAAACATTAGTGTGACTAAACCCACTACAACAGGAACAGGCAGGAGGCAGACATTTTGGTTTCTGTAGTCAGTACAGGCTACAGAGGCTTTCAACAAAACAGGGGGAAAATGACTGGAAAACCTCACTTCACTGAGGAACCGAGTGTTGTTGGAGCACCGAGAGGGAGGGTGGACAGAGCCCCGATGCCGTGTGCAACATGCCTCTCTCTCTCTCTCTCTCTCTCTCTCTCTCTCTCTCTCTCTCTCTCTCTCTACAAATGCATGGGATGGGATGTGGGGGAGAAGCGGGCTCTGGAGTTTGACCCCAAATAATGGAGAAACGAGTCAGTTGACCGGCACGCACGTCTGGCCGACTAACTGTCAACCAGCACACAACGGAATCCAGGTCAAGCCTAAAGACGCGCGGCGGCGAGCACAGCGAGATTAGAGAAGGGGGGAGGTAGAAAGGAGGAGGGGGGGGGGGCATTGCTGTTGCCATGGCGACAACATCCAGATGCTGCAGTCAGTCGGTGGAGAGGAGCCTCCTTGGAGGCAGAGCAGCCCAACTGCATGCAGGGAAGGGGGTAAGCAGCATGGAGGAGGTCAGTGAGTAGAAAAGGGGAGGGGGGGCTAGGTGGGAGGGAGGAGAGGAGAGTTGAGGGGGGGATTCTAGGCTGTTGCTATACGGAAGGAGAATCTCCAGCAGCCAATCAGAGCACAGTAATTCATAATGTATATCAAGTATTTCTACATTTTCCATAGAGGGAAACATGTTTAAAACATTTAGTAACAGATAACATTGAATTTGGAGAAAGCTCAGAATTTTTTTGTTCACCAGATGGGGATATATTAAAAAAGTATGTAAAATTTCCATCATGAATGTGCTGTACCACATGTGGTGAACAATACAATTTCAATTAATATGCTAATGTACATTTGGATTAATTAAATCCATGTGTCGTGTTTAGGCAGCACCCCATTTCTTTGCAGTAATGTACATTGTCCACAGTATGTATTAGTCTTCCAGCTGTTGCGAGTGTTTAGCCTACAAGTGCTAAAAGTCTGGAAGACTTACCCAATCACATTTAAGCAAAATACATTTTGTGTGAAAAAAGGGGGATTTTATGATTGCAGCATGAGAAGTGTTCATGACAGTCCAATGATTTTCATAGTAGACTCTGCATATAGTATTCTAGTTATCACAGGTGCTATAAACTTTAAGAAGGATGTTTTAAATATGAAGAATATAGGACAAATCCATATTCATTGCAATGTTACCTAATAATAATGAGGATTCAATAAAGAATCCTAGTGTACTAAACTCAGAACAACAGTGGTACTGCATGTCACTGGGGACCCCACCCCGTTTAACCACGCTGTCAGTGAATTCAAAACCGGAATATTTTTACAGAGAAAACCTGCTCTGTATAGCTCCACAGCTAGTATTTTACTGTGAAACTAAGGAGAACAAAGCAAATGTAATTTTAACTGCCATTATGGTTTCCACTCATGTACATATGACAGGACAGATTCAAAATTCAACATGAAAAAGATTTGAACTACATCTAACCCTCCTAAAATAATATATGTTATCGCTGCTGCACATCCGATGTTAATACACTCTGTTTTCCTGTGACTCCAGTGTCTCTTTGAAACAAGGCAAAGTGCACAATCAACAGAGATATGTGTTACGCCTCAGATATAGAGCAAAATATATTTTCAAGCATGATTGACAGTGTTGTGAGGTTACTGTTGTACGGTCACAATAAAACTATGGAAAAAACATAGTTTGCATCTTATATAGGCCTTAATATGTTGTAATGCACACCCTGTTAGTGTGGAAGCTGTGGTAACTAAGAGTTCTTCAAATTGTGTGATTATAGTCACAACAATTGTGCCCTGCTGACTGGCCAAGATGAACTCCCTCATTGTTCACACACTTAAAGACCAGGTTCATGTTCCTACCAAACGGAAGAAAACAGATTGAAACAAGGAAGGACTAGTTAGACTTGTCCAATAATAAATGCTGGTTTTCCAATGCAGGTCATTATAAAATGTGTTATGTTGTGTGCGTTAATGAACACAACCCTGCTCTGTATTTGGCGCTACTTAGCTTGCCTTTCCCTGACATATCTCAGTAGTACGTTACACTGAGTGCGATACTGCCAGCTGTAACAAATAATTGCAATTAATTTCCAGCTGTCTCTCTAATGACAAAAGTAAACTGACATAAAACATGACTGACAGAATGCATGACAGACACGATTGTAACTAAACGGCTGTTGTCCTAAGGTAGAGTTGAAAGGTGGGCTGTTCATAGGTGCAATGGCATAAGTAGACCAAACATATGCCTTATGAGCGTGTTTCAAGGGCATTGTTGAAGGACACTTCATGGTGCAATGTCACAGTTGATGGAGGTCACACACACCATATACAGTACACATGGCTTCTAGAGTGACATGTTTCGAATCCCACACAGTGAAAACGAATGGATCCACCAACCTTCAGAAATCAATTCAAAGCTCAGGATATGGCTTTGTCTAGATATTTATATGTCAATTGCTCAATCATGCCCTCTGATAGGCCAGGTGGAATTGTATCCATATCGCTTTCACCTATCCAATCGTCTCATATCTATCCAAGTGTCGGGGCTAGGGGTTTATTTGGGATTCAGGATCTTCTCATGTCAGCCCTGTTCAAATCCATTCCTCCCACCCCCCTCACCCTCTTCACTTGGTGGACTAACAATGTACCCTTGAACAGGCCACCTCCTTACCCACTGCCATGCCATGCCAGCTAACCTCCTCACTTACCCCCCTGGCATTGCAACTGTGCTGCCATCTGGCCATGGCCTACGGGCCTGCCACAGTCTGAGCACACAGCTAACTACCAGAAGAGAGTGAGAGGATGCTTGTGTCTATGCTTCCTAGTGAGCAGCCACACATTGATTTAAGACCCCTGATGAGAGAGACTAGAGAACACCTGCACCACCATTACACAAAGGGAGGTGCAGAGTTCAGAGTGACCCAGTCTTTATGAAGAGTGGAGTGCCCGTGCTAGCAACTGATCCCTTATATCTTAGTTATTGCATAGTACTGCCTTGAATGATAACATTGTATAATTGCATCTTTTTTAGATGCCAAAAATCAGAATTATCTGATATTCCACTAACATGCCAAATAGGGTTGACCAAGAGCAGATTTGGGCTGCTGTATTTTATATATATATATATACTGCTCAAAAAAATTAAGGGAACACTTAAACAACATATCCTAGATCTGAATGAAAGAAATAATCTTATTAAATACTTTTTTCTTTACATAGTTGAATGTGCTGACAACAAAATCACACAAAAATAATCAATGGAAATCCAATTTATCAACCCATGGAGGTCTGGATTTGGAGTCACACTCAAAACTAAAGTGGAAAACCACACTACAGGCTGATCCAACTTTGATGTAATGTCCTTAAAACAAGTCAAAATGAGGCTCAGTAGTGTGTGTGGCTCCACGTGCCTGTATGACCTCCCTACAACGCCTGGGCATGCTCCTGATGAGGTGGCGGATGGTCTCCTGAGGGATCTCCTCCCAGACCTGGACTAAAGCATCCGCCAACTCCTGGACAGTCTGTGGTGCAACGTGGCGTTGGTGGATGGAGCGAGACATGATGTCCCAGATGTGCTCAATTGGATTCAGGTCTGGGGAACGGGCGGGCCAGTCCATAGCATCAATGCCTTCCTCTTGCAGGAACTGCTGACACACTCCAGCCACATGAGGTCTAGCATTGTCTTGCATTAGGAGGAACCCAGGGCCAACCGCACCAGCATATGGTCTCACAAGGGGTCTGAGGATCTCATCTCGGTACCTAATGGCAGTCAGGCTACCTCTGGCGAACACATGGAGGGCTGTGCGGCCCCCCAAAGAAATGCCACCCCACACCATGACTGACCCACCGCCAAACCGGTCATGCTGGAGGATGTTGCAGGCAGCAGAACGTTCTCCACGGCGTCTCCAGACTCTGTCACGTCTGTCACGTGCTCAGTGTGAACCTGCTTTCATCTGTGAACAGCACAGGGCGCCAGTGGCAAATTTGCCAATCTTGGTGTTCTCTGGCAAATGCCAAACGTTCTGCACGGTGTTGGGCTGTAAGCACAACCCCCACCTGTGGATGTCGGGCCCTCATACCACCCTCATGGAGTCTGTTTCTGACCGTTTGAGCAGACACATGCACATTTGTGGCCTGCTGGAGGTCATTTTGCAGGGCTCTGGCAGTGCTCCTCCTGCTCCTCCTTGCACAAAGGCGGAGGTAGTGGTCCTGCTGCTGGGTTGTTGCCCTCCTACGGCCTCCTCCACGTCTCCTGATGTACTGGCCTGTCTCCTGGTAGCGCCTCCATGCTCTGGACACTACGCTGACAGACACAGCAAACCTTCTTGCCACAGCTCGCATTGATGTGCCATCCTGGATGAGCTGCACTACCTGAGCCACTTGTGTAGGTTGTAGACTCCGTCTCATGCTACCACTAGAGTGAAAGCACCGCCAGCATTCAAAAGTGACCAAAACATCAGCCAGGAAGCATAGGAACTGACAAGTGGTTATTGGGGGTGTCTTGCTAATTGCCTATAATTTCCACCTGTTGTCTATTCCATTTGCACAACAGCATGTGAAATTTATTGTCAATCAGTGTTGCTTCCTAAGTGGACAGTTTGATTTCACAGAAGTGTGATTGACTTGGAGTTACATTGTGTTGTTTAAGTGTTCCCTTTATTTTTTTGAGCAGTGTATTTATATATATATATATATATATATATATATATATATATATATATATATATATATATATATATATATATATATATATATATATATATATATATATATACAGTGCCTAGTGAAAGTCTACAACCCTTGCACAGTCTTCATATTTTGCTGCCTAAACATTTAATCTACAAAGGGATTCAATTATTTTTCCTACAGTTCTACACAACCTACTTTTTTTTCAGAGTGAAAGAAAATCATAGAACCTTTTCCAGATTAATTAGAAATAAAAAAATGAATGTCTTAATGTCTTCACATCCCAGAGTTAATATTTGATGGAAACACCTTTGGCAGCCATTAGAGCTGTGAATTGTTTTGAATAATATTCTACCAACTTTGCACAACTCTTAGGGTAACATATGTCCATTGTTTTTGTCAAAATTGCTTCCACCAAGGATTAATTCTGGGGTGTGAAGACATATGCAATCAATACATCCTCATTTTGTATTTCTAAGTAATTTGGAAAATGTTCTATAATTTGTCTTTCACTTTGAAAATGTGGAGTAGGTTGTTGAGATAGATAGCGAAAAAATCTAATTGAATCCCATTTAAGATGTAATTTTAAGGCAGCAAAATGTGAAGATTGTGCAAGGGGTGTGTAGAGTTTCACTGGGGGACTGTATATATATCATTACAGAGAATGAAAAGGGTATCAATCCTCTCCCTTAAACAAATTACTGTATAAACAGTTTTAAACAGCAGACCTTTCCATACAATGCTATTTTGAAATGCATCCTTATGTAAAGTCAATGGGTGAGTGGCTGTTGTATATGAGGTAGAGCTATATCACAAATATAACAAATATCACCTAGATTTATTCTACTCCTGGGCCCGTATTCATTAAGCGTCTCAGAGTAGAAGTGCGGATCTAGGATGAGGTCCCCCCCCGTCTATGTAATTTTATTCATTATGATTGAAAAGGCACTGATCTAAAGGCACTCCTACTCTGAGACACTTTATGAATACGGACCCTGGAATTAAACGCATGTTCAATCGAGATTCTGTATTCAATATGTTTTTCAGCTTTCCCATTCAGGAGTAAAGCCCATTCTTGTGGGAAGCTGCTATAGACCACCAAGTGCTAACAGTCAGTATCTGGATATGTGTGAAATGCTTGATAATGTATGGGATATCAACAGAGAAGTGTATTTTCTGGGTGATTTGAATATTGACTGGCTTTCATCAAGCTGCCCACTCAAAAAAAAATGTCAAACTGTAACCAGTGCCTGCAACCTGGATCAGGTTATCAGTCAACCTACCAGGGAAGTTAAAAACAGCACAGGAATGATATCATCAACATGTATTGATCACATCTTTACTATGCTGCAGAAATGTGCTTTAAAGCAGTATGCAAATCCATAGGATGTAGTGATCACCATATAGTAGCCATATCTAGGAAAACCAAAGTTCCAAAGGCTGGGCCTAATATAGTGTATGAAAAGGTCATACAATACGTTTTGTAGTGATTCTTATGTTGATGATGCAAAGAATATTTGCTGGTCTGTGGTGTGTAATGAGGAGCAACCAGATGCTGCACTCAACACATTTATGAAATTGCTTATTCCAGTTACTAATAAGCACGCACCCATTTAAGAAAATTAAGGTATAGCAAATAAACCTGGCAGCACAACCAATTGGCAAAGAAACTATACTATGTAAATATATATGTATATAATAATAATAAAAAATAAAATAAAAAATAAAGAATGATAGTAAAAAGCTTTGGAGAACCTTAAATTAAATTTTGGGGAAAAAAAGCTAATTCATCACAAAACCCACTGATATTGCCAACTACTTTAATGATTTATTTGTTGGCAAGATTAGCAAACTTAGGCATGACATGCCAGCAACAAACGCTGTCACTACACATCCAATTATATCTGACCAAATTCTGAAAGACAAGCATTGTACTTTTGAATTCCGTAAAGTGAGTGTGGAAGAGGTGAAACAATTATTGTTGTCTATCAACAATGACAAGCCACCAGGGTCTGACAACCTGGATGGAAAATTACTCGGGATAATAGCGGACGGTATTGCCGCTCCTATTTGCCATATCTTCAATTTAACCCTACTGGAAAGTGTGTGCCCTCAGGCCTGGAGGGAAGCAAAAGTCATTCCGCTACCCAAGAATAGTAAAGCCCCCTTTACTGGCTCAAATAGCCGACCAATCAGCCTGTTACCAACCCTTAGTAAACTGCTGGAAAAAATTGTGTTTGAGCAGATACAATGCTATTTTACAGTACACAAATATGGAAGGATATTCAACAAGCACAGCACTTACACAAATTACTGATGATTGGCTGAGAGAAATTGATGATACAGATATCGTGGGGGCTGTTTTGTTTGACTTCAGTGTGGCTATTGACTTTATCAATCACAGTCTGCTGCTGGAAAAACGTATTATGGCTTTACACCCCCTGCAATATTGTGGATAAAGAGTTACTTGTCTAACAGAACACAGAGGGTCCTCTTTAATGGAAGCCTTGCCAACATAATCCAGGTAGAATCAGGAATTCCCCAGGGTAGCCGTTTAGACCCTTACTTTTTTCAATCTTTACTAATGACATGCCACTGGCTTTGAGTAAAGCCAGAGTGTTTATGTACACAGATGACTCAACACTATACATGTCAGCTACTACAACAACTGAAGTGACTGCAACACTTAAAGAGATGCAGTTAGTTTCAGAATGGGTGACAAGGAATAAGTTATTCCTAAATATTTCCAAAACTAAAAACATTGCATTTGGGACAAATCATTCACTAAACCCTAAACCACAACTAAATCTTGTAATGAATAGTGTGGAAATGTATAAAGTTGAGGTGACTAAACTGCTTGGAGTAACCCTGGAATGTAAACTGTCATGGTCAAAACATACTGATACAACAGTAGCTAAGATGGGGAGAAGTCTATCCATAATAAAGCGCTGCTCTGCCTTCTAAACAACACTTTCAACAAGGCAGGTACTACAGGCCCTAGTTTTATCGCACCTGGACTACTGTTCAGTAGTGTCATCATGTGTCACAAAGAGGGACTTAGGAAATTACAATTGGCTCAGAACGGCCATGACTACATGGAACTCTATTCCACATCAGGTAACTGATGCAAGCAGTAGAATCAGATTTAAAAAACAGGTAAAAATACACCTTATGGAACAGTGGGGATTGTGAAGAGATACACACAAAGGTACAGACAAACGCACTCTACACACATGTACATTGTAATATTGTTTTATGTTGGCATTATACATTTTGTATTGTATATATGTAGTGGTGGAATAATGTTATATGATGTACTATTTTATATTTTGTTTTATATGTAATGTAAGTGCCTTAATGTGTTTGGACCCCAGGAAGAGTAGCTGCTGCCTTGGCAGGAACTAATGGGGATCCATAATAAACCCCAGGAAGAGTAGCTGCTGCCTTGGCAGGAACTAATGGGGATCCATAATAAACCCCAGGAAGAGTAGCTGCTGCCTTGGCAGGAACTAATGGGGATCCATAATAAACCCCAGGAAGAGTAGCTGCTGCCTTGGCAGGAACTAATGGGGATCCATAATAAACCACAGGAAGAGTAGCTGCTGCCTTGACAGGAACTAATGGGGGATCCATAATAAACCCCAGGAAGAGTAGCTGCTGCCTTGACAGGAACTAATGGGGATCCATAATAAACCCCAGGAAGAGTAGCTGCTGCCTTGGCAGGAACTAATGGGGATCCATAATAAATACAAAGTAGATTTACTCTGAGTCTGAGAAACCAGTCTATGTGTGGTATTCTCAAATGTGTGGGCTTCTGGCTTTAAAGGAGAGAAGCAATGTCAGAAAGGAGAGCAGCCAATAGGAAGTGCCCGAGGGCCTTGTTTGCTACCATATGTTTCAGTTAAGATTGGGGACAGGTGGGGGAGTACTCAAATAGACTGCATGCAGCCTCACTACAAAACTCTTAGGATCAAGTCCGGTTTAACATCTTTTCAAGGAGGCCTATTTTGGCCCTTTTGTTAGTATCTTGGTTTGTATGCTACTTAGGTTAAGAGCTAAGTTAGTTTTGATTTTGACAAACATACAAGTACACTACACACACGTATACACAAACACGGCGCATGCGCGTACACAAACACGCATGTATACACGCATGTATACACACACACACACACACACATGCACACACACACACCATTGTCACATGGCCTGAACCTGGCATACTGCTTTGAGGGTAAAACCTGTAACATACCGTGGTGTACCCTGACCAGGACAGTGTATGTTCTATTCACACACAGTGACCACCACAGAGCCTGACAGTCATAAAACAGGCCCATACTCAATATTTGTAATGTGTGTTTGTTACAATCTTTCCCACACACGCATACAAGCACACACACACAAGCACAAGCACACACACACACACACACACACACACACACACACACACACACACACACACACACACACACACACACACACACACACACACACACACACACACACACTACCACCCTAAGGATCCAGCATCCTGAAAGTCATAGCCAACAGATCCACCCAGTGGGATGTACTGTAGTCCTGCTAAAAGTGTCTCTTTTGCCTAACTCCTGTCACCCACATAATAGGCTCAGGCACTAAGAATAGACATGTCATTTTAGCCAGAAAAAGAGAGAACACCCACAGGTCTTTGGTTTCCAACAGTTATCAGAGTAGACAGAGGCGGCCTCCCGAGTTGTGCAGTGCTTGAGGCACTACAGATCCAGGTTCGATCCAGGGCTGTGTCGCAGCCGGCCGAGACCGGGAGACCCATGAGGCGACAAACAATTGGCCCAGCGTCGCCCGAGTCGGTGGAGGGTTTGGCTGGCCGGGATGTCCTTGTCCCATCACACTCTAGCAACTCCTGTGGCGGGCAGGGCGCATGCACACTGACACATCCACATGCGTACTGTGTTTCCTCCGACACATTGATGCGGCTGGCTCCTGGGTTAAGCGAGCAGTGTGTCAAGAAGCAGTGCAGCTTGGCAGTTGTGTTTCGGAGGACGCATGGCTCTCAACCTTCGCTACCGGAATTGCAGCGATGGGACAAGACTGTAACTACCAATTGGATATCACGAAATTGGGGAGAAAAAAACTAGACAGGCATCATGCCCATAAGTGGCACAAGGGCATCTTCCCCCTCAGATTTGTACTGATTTTTAATTTGTCAGATGTTAAATGAATTACTAAACATTTGAAGCATTTTAAGCCCATGTTTTTCCAGCGGTAATTTGCAGAGGGGGCACACTAACTGGACCAGGCAAAGAGTACCATCCCCTCTTATTCTTCCTAGTAAGTGTTTCCTTCCAAGGTGCACCAAGGAGCAAAGATATGCTAGACAGGATGTTAGCTACTCCAGTGCGTGCAAACAGTATCGTCAGTGGAGGGGAGAGAGAGTGTAGAGTGACACACACACAGTTTTTGATTTTATTTTAGCTTCCGGTGATGGGCAGGATTCGCAGGAGGTACGTTTTTAAATGAATTTGATCAATCTACGTAGCCTATTGATTCCTACTTGATGAATAAATTAGAATATAATGTAATGAGAAATGTAATACTAGCCACCTAGCAATTTTATGAAGTCGGCTTTATCCAGCTAGATAGGTTCCAAATCTACCAATCTCATAACTGGCTACCAAGCCATTTCAGGCTATGGATCAAGTTAAAGTAGCTTGTCTGACTATCTTAGCTGGCATGCCTACTGGAAAGGTTGCTAAACTTTAGAGAATACTAAACTTGCTTTAATTCTTGGGTTATGATACTATATACCACTGTGGCAGTTGTACTAAACTCCTAAGGCATAAAAGTTCTAAAGAATAAATGTGCATCATTATTAGTTAAAATTACAATTGAACAGGTGAAGAGGTATGCTTAGATAACTATGCAGAAAAATATACATATCTTTGGCTCCAGATTGCAGGAAAAAGTAGTTTCAGGTGTTTTGGGGCCCCCTTTCTCTTGTGAATGGTGGTGGTTTCTGTCTACTTGATAGTTGTAGAGACTAGCAGGATCAGGTAGGTGTGTGCTTGTTTATTGCAGTTATTCCGCAGATTTAGGGCAATGCCTGAAAGATTGATATAAAACATGAGTGTGTGTGTGTGTGTGTGTGTGTGCGTGCATACGTGTCTGCATAAGTGTGAGAGTGTATGTGCATGCGTTAGGAGTTTGCACATTTCTCTGTGTAGACCCTTGAAACCTATTTATTTGTGTGCATGTGTGCGCAATGCATGTGCATGTGCATGTGTGTAGGTGTGCGTGGTGTGCACAGACCAGTGAGTGTGTATGAGTGTGAATGGCTCTCTCCATTGGGCCCCCTGCAGGCAACACACTACTGGGAGTCAACACTACAGCCTCATTGTGGCGAGGCAGGAAAGACAAAGAGAGGCGCACAGAACACGGAAAATCACTACCATTTACAGTTAATAATACCTACGTGGGATGGTTTTACTCTGATTCATACTGGTTTTACAGTCATGTATAGCCACGAATAAGGAATAGATTCAGAAATAAGTTGAGCATTATATTGATAAACTAAGTCAGTGTACTATTGCAAGTACAATAACCTTGTTATGGGCTACAGTATGTCTGGGAATGATGTATCCTGAATAATAATGTGTAAAAAGATATTCTGATGCTGGATCCCAATGCTCTGACTCAACAAATACACAAACACATGGCAAATTCAGTTGGACACTGAATACAGCAGACAGTAGTAAAGCGTTAGCTTTCGCAGACAGCAAGTGTACATTACTGTGTCAACGGCAATTGTGTGTGTGTGTGGTTTGGTTTTACTATCCTTGTGGGGACCAGAAGTCCTCACAAGGATAGTAAAACAAGGACAATTCTGACAAGTGGGGACATTTTGCCGGTCCCCATAAGAAGAAGGGCTATTTTAGGCTTAGGGGTTAGGTTTATGGTCACAATTAGGGTTAGAGGGTGTGTGTGTGTGTGTGTGTGTGTGTGTGTGTGTGTGTGTGTGTGTGTGTGTGTGTGTGTGTGTGTGTGTGTGTGTGTGTGTGTGTGTGTGTGTGTGTGTGTAAGAGAGAGAGAGAGATGTGTCATATCTGCCATAAGAAGACAGAGACATGAACTGAGTGGGTTGGGAAAATAAACCATGAGTAAGAATAAGTAGCTATGATCCATTGTGTGTGTGCATATAGAGAGGTAACCCAGGTAACACTGTAATTGATACCTCTCTCTCTCATAAGGTTTGTGAATACAGGCCTAGGAGTTCCACTGCAATGTGAGTGTTTTGCTCTCCATGGTGCTGAAATCCCCAATGCTGCCATGTAAACATACAGAATGCCCACCATCCATAAAATAGTGTTATACATCTCCCTCTCTTCTCTCTCTCTCTCTCACACACATACACAAATGCCCTGCATCCTACCACACACTCAAAACAGTCCGGCGAGACAATGAATAGATCAATTAATTTCCCTTACAACCAAATTCCTTCTATCACTGTCATCTAATACAGCTATGTATTTAATTTACCATCTCAAGAGAGGGCCTGTGAGGATTGTTGTGTTCAATACTGCTCTACTGTAAGTGCTTATCAAGCTAACAGTTACTCTGAAAGGGCTTCCTCTACTCTCACTCGGTAATGATTCAATGATGGCATCCATTGAGTGGCTGGGAAGACTACCTCTTCTACCTCGTCCGCCTTGGGCTCATTGTTCTTTTTCAGTCCTCCCCTCCCCCTCATTCTCTCCTTCTTTCTATTCCCTTGTGTTCCCAGCCCAGACAGTGTTTATTTGAGTAAAGGACTGGGAATTCCCTCTCCCTTGATCATCTATCTCTGACAGAATCGGCCACATTGTCAGAGTGGGAAACCCAGACTATAGATGGTGGGGCGAATCCTAACTTCCACTTAAGTCGAATTTTTACTAAGTAATGCATCGATTTCAATGGGATACTATAAGTGAACATTTGACTAAAGTGGGAGTTAGGATTGGCTGTAATACCAGCCAAAACAAAGGGTGAGTGGGGCCCCTTAGTCTACAATGATTCTGTTCCTTGCTCCCCTTGATTAGAAAGGACTGGAGGGTTGAACGCAACCTCCTACCCAGCTGGATAGTGGGCTTTAATTGTACCATATGGCCTTCGCCAAACCAAGGTTTTTGTTTCTGATTGGAGAAATGACTAACGAAAGGATACAAGGGAAAACACAATAGAAGGATACCAGAGCATGGTATTGGTATGTAGCCTCAAAAAAAGGGTGAGAAGTTGTTGATTGATGTTGATGAATACAGAAACTACCCAATAGAGCTCAGGTAACTTTTACAACAAGTGTATTTACAGCAGATTCACACAGTCTATCCCTGTAATGTTGGCCAGATAGCAGGCAGGCCCAGGGAAATACAGTATCTCTCTGGATTTTCACACAGGCAGAGGCTGTCTCGTCCTCTGTTGTACAAGGGCCAAAACTAGAGCTTTCCTCTTATCGCTCTACTCTAGTGTAGCTTGGCCTCCTAAATTCCTGTCTTTAGCTCCATTATTTTCTCCCTTAACACTGAGGCCTATGCTTTGCTTGGGTCCTAGTTCCACCACGGTCTCAAAGGGCTGTCTGCTGACTGCTTTCCCACTCAGTCTGATTCCATCTGTGATTTTTCGGTGTTGCACAAGCTCAGGCAGGCGTGCCCGTTCTCCAACACATCAGCACACACACATGCTCGTAAGTACATGTATGCATATAGACACATGCACGCATCCACGTGCGCACGCACACAGACACACAGTTCACACATTGTAAAACGCCTAATTTGCTTCGACTACCTCAGGGAATAAGCATAACCATGAGGCTTGTTGCTGCTGTGTTCCATTTTCATTCGTGGGGAAATACAGCGATCCCACAGTGAGCAGTGCTCGACAAGGCATACACTAACAGTTTGTCCCATTCACTTCACTTGCAGTTCTTGTATTTATAATATTGCAGTACCATATGCAGTGATGTTACAGTACAGGTTGAATGGTAAGAACATAGCGAGTTGGTGTCAGTGGGGACAGTATAACAGTAGTGGCAATACTTGTGTGACTGATGCTGGGTAGTACAGATGCTCCCGTGCACTCACTCTCATTTACCAAGTGGAGAGCTGAAGAGACACAGTCACTCACTTTGAAAGTAGCAGCTACATTTACAACCAACTGATGAAATGCATGTTCATGGATCAAGTGTACAAGTCGTAGCCCACATCTCTCAATAACAGTTTTTTAACCTGCATGGGATTACTTGGATAAATAAACAATATATAAACTAATATTTGTATGCATTTTTGGGGGTATTTGTTAGGAGTTCCTCTGTGATAATTCTCAAGCTAAAAGTGCTTCTACTGTCCTCTATGGAGAACATGAGTGGCTCAAGAGGAAAATGAACAGAGCTCTTGCCGCAACAAACAGGTGGCCTTAACTGGCATCCCAATCTTGGCAGGCTGAGATGAATGAGTCGTGAGCTGACAGCGTTGTGAATTACAGCTCTAGAAGCTGTAGAAATGGGTTACAGCTCTAGAAATGGGTTTAATGGGCTAGTTCACCAAAGTCCATTATTGATGACCCAACAATCGTTATACAGTATCTAAATGAGGTGGGAAGAGAAGGTCGGAGAAGGGCCTCCCTCCCACCCTGTAGAGGCCGTGCTCATTTTAGCAGCCAGTTAGCCACACAAGTGATGACTCATATCCTGCCAGCTTGGTCTCATGATATAACATAGTAAACGTAAATCCGGGACACTCAAATTAGTATGATATGTTACATTCGCTATGGTTACATCAGACAGAAGGTAAGGCCTCCTGGGTGGCGCAGTGGTCTAAGGCACAGCGTCGCAGTGCTAGCTGTGCCACTAGAGATTCTGGGTTCGAGTCCAGGCTCTGTCGCAGCCGGCCGCGACCGGGAGACCCATGGGGCGGCGCACAATTGGCCCAGCGTCGTCCGGGTTAGGGGAGGGTTTGGCCGGCAGGGATGTCCTTGTCCCATCGTGCACTAGCCACTCCTGCGCAGTGCACACTGACACGGTCGTCAGGTGCACGGTGTTTCCTCCAACACATTGGTGCGGCTGGCTTCCAAGTGTCAAGAAGCAGTGTGGTTTGGTCGGGTTGTGTTTCGGAGGACGCACAGCTCTCGACCTTCGCCTCTCCCGAGTCTGTACGGGAGTTGCAGTGATGAGACAAGACTGTAACTACCAATTGGGGAGAAAAAGGGGTAAAAGTAAAAAATCTAATCAAATAATAATACATCTGACAGAAGGTTACTTAAGACAAAAACTAAAGTAGGGTGGATGGGTAGGTGTATAACGCGAATGGCTAGCAACCCAAAGGTTGGCCTTCCCTGTAGCTCAGTTGGTAGAGCGTGGTGTGTGCAACGCCAAGGTTGTAGGTTTGATTCCCACGGGGGGCCAGTACCAAAAAAAAAAAAATGCATGAAATGAAATGTATGCATTTACTACTGTAAGTCGCTCTGGATAAGAGCGTCTGCTAAATGACTAAAATGTAAAAAAAATGTGTTCAAATGTCATTATGGACAACTTTAGCAAATTAGCAGCTTTGCAACTACTTACTACTTTTTAGCTATTTTGCAACTACTTAGAATGTTAGCTAACACTTTCCCTAACCGTAACCCCTTAACCCTAACCTTAACTCCTTGCTAACATTAGCCACCTAGTTAAGGTTAGCCACAACAAATTGGAATTCGTAACATATCATACGAAATGGATGCTGGACATCCACAAATGAATACATAGTACCATACAAAACATAGCCTATCATACTAATTGGCGTGTCACAGATTTACATTTACTATGTTACGTCTACCCGAGTCCAAGTTGATCCTGCTTCTGACTCGTCAATTACCCTGACATTGCATGCAGCGAGAGTGTGGGCTACCCAGCAGAGGTAGGCTTCAAGACCAGGGTTACTGTGACACACTGAAGCAGCAGGTGAGAAAAACAGCCAGAGAGAGAGAGAATGAATGAGTGAAAAATGTAGATGTGGGGAGGTGGTCAGAGAGAAATTTAAAGTGAGGGGCTGGAAACTGAGGTGTGAATATCTGTTTAAATGTGGTTTACAGATCAGATATAAAGAGTAAAACATGTAAAATAGTAACTATAGAACCAACACAGAAACCCAAGTAGGCCTTCGATCAAGCCTGAAATGAACTAGTTGCATGGGAGGTGAGATGGTATGAATGATACTGACAGAAAACAGTGGTAGGCCTATCACCTCATGAAAATGTAGAATGTCACTAATACTGTGTAATATACAGTGCCTTCAGAAAGTATTCATAACCCTTGACTTATTCCACATTTTGTTGTGTTACAGCCTGAATTCAAACTATAATTGTTTTCTCACCCATCTACACATTATACCCCATAAAGACAAAGTGAAAACATGTTTTTAGAAAATGTTGCACAAGTATTCACAGCCATTTATTATAACACTCCAAATTGAGCTCAGGTGCATCCAATTTCCTTTAATCATCCTTTCTGATTGGAGTCCACCTGTGGCCAATTCAATTGTTTGGACATGATTTATAAAGAAACACACCTGTCTATATAAGGTCCTACAGTTGACAATGCATGTCAGAGCAGAAACTATACCATGAAGTCCAAGGAGCTGTCTGTAGAATTGTAATGAGGCATATATCTGGGGAAGGGTATAAAACCATTTCTACAGTGTTGAAAGTTTCCAAGAGCACAGTGGTCTCCATCATTGGGAAATGGTAAAAATATAGAACTACACAGACTCAGCCTAGAGCTGGCCGTCCGACCAAACTGAGCAACTGCGCAAGAAGGAGCTTGGTCAGGGAGGTGACCAAGAACCCAAATGACCTCCCTGACGGAACTACAGAGTTCCTTGACTGAGATGGAAGAACCTGCCAGAAGGACAACAGTCTCTACAGCACTTCACCAATCTGGTCTTTTGGGAGAGCGGCCAGACGGAAGCCACTCCTGAAAAAAAAGCACATGACAGCACACCTGGACTTTGCAAAAAGGCACGTGAAAGACTTTGAGATCATAAGGCAAAAGATTATGTTGTCTAATGATGCAAACAATTTAACTCTTTGTTCTGAATGAAAAGTATATATCTGGAGAAAACCAGGCAGGAACTGGGAGACTGGTAAGGATAGAGGGAACAATGAATGGAGCCAAATACAGGGAAATCCTTGATAATAACCTGCTTCA
This sequence comes from Salmo trutta, assembly GCF_901001165.1. Lineage (NCBI taxonomy): Eukaryota > Metazoa > Chordata > Actinopteri > Salmoniformes > Salmonidae > Salmo > Salmo trutta. Next base: position 727,548 of record NC_042986.1, on the reverse strand, counting down.
GAGTGTAAACAACCTTAGCCTGGGGGGGAGATTTACGTTCCCACAGGACAATGACCCCAAGTATATAGCCAAAGCAATGCTGGAATGGCTTCAGAACATGAATGTGAAAGTCCTTGAGTGGCCCAGTGTCACATATACTCCCTCTCCGGCCTCTAGGTCATCAGGCTGCTGATTATCCCGCACACCTGTCACCATCGTCTCACGCACCTGCGCCTTATGACACTCACCTGGACTCCATCACCTCCATCATTATCTTCGCTATATCTGTCACTGCCCTTGGTTCTTTCCTCAGGTGTTATTGACTCTGTTTTCATGTCGGTGCATTTGTGTTTGATGTTCATTGTTTATTTTATTTATTAAAACACTCACTCCCTGAACTTGCTTCCCGACTCTCAGCGCACTCGTTACACCCAGCCAATGCCCAGACTTGAATCCCATTGAAAATCTGTGGAATGACTTGAAGATTGCTGTTCCCCATCTAACTTAACAGGGCTTGAGAAAATCTACAAAGAATAACGGGAGAAAATCCCCATAAATCCAGATGTGCAAAGCTAATACAGATATACTCATGATGACTCAAAGCTGTAATCGCCACCAAAAGTGCTTCTACAAAGTATTGACTCAGGGATGGGAATACTTAGGATAAATGAGATAGTTCTGTATTTCATTTGCAATACACTTGGAAAAATGTCAAAACATGTTTTGACTTTGTCATTTTGGGGTACTGTGTGTAGATGGTTGAGAAAGAAAATCTATTTCCTAAATCCATTTTGAATTTAGGCTGCAACACAAAAAGAATCGGAATAAGCCAAGGGGTATGAATACTTTCTGAAGGCACTGTGTACAGTGGGGGGAAAAAGTATTTGATCCCCTACTGATTTTGTACGTTTGCCCACTTACAAAGAAATGATCAGTCTATAATTTTAATGGTAGGTTTATTTGAACAGTGAGAGACAGAATAACAAAAAAAAATCCAGAAAACCGCATGTCAAAAATGTTATAAAATGATTTGCATTTTAATGAGGGAAATAAGTATTTGACCCCTCTGCAAAACATGACTTAGTACTTGGTGGCAAAACCCTTGTTGGCAATCACAGAGGTCAGACGTTTCTTGTAGTTGGCCACCAGGTTTGCACACATCTCAGGAGGGATTTTGTCCCACTCCTCTTTGCAGATCTTCTCCAAGTCATTAAGGTTTCGAGGCTGACGTTTGGCAACTCGAACCTTCAGCTCCCTCCACAGATTTTCTATGGGATTAAGGTCTGGAGACTGGCTAGGCCACTCCAGGACCTTAATGTGCTTCTTCTTGTGCCACTCCTTTGTTGCCTTGGCCGTGTGTTTTGGGTCACTGTCATGCTGGAAAACCCATCCACGACCCATTTTCAATGCCATGGCTGAGGGAAGGATGTTCTGACCCAAGATTTGACAGTACATGGCCCCGTCAAATGATGCGGTGAAGTTGTCCTGTCTCCTTAGCAGAAATACACCCCCAAAGCATAATCTTTCCACCTCCATGTTTGATGGTGGAGATGGTGTTCTTTGGGTCATCGGCAGCATTCCTCCTCCTTCAAACATGGCGAGTTGAGTTGATGCCAAAGAGCTCCATTTTGGTCTCATCTGACACAACACTTACACCAGTTGTCCTCTGAATCATTCAGATGTTCATTGGCAAACTTCAGACGGGCATGTATATGTATTCTTGAGCAGGGGGACCTTGCGGGCGCTGCAGGATTTCAGTCCTTCACGGCATAGTGTGTTACCAATTGTTTTCTTGGTGACTATGGTCCCAGCTGCCTTGAGATCATTGACAAGATCCTCCCGTGTAGTTCTGGGCTGATTCCTCACCGTTCTCATGATCATTGCAACCCCACAAGGTGAGATCTTGCATGGAGCCCCAGGCTGAGGGATATTGACAGTTCTTTTGTGTTTCTTCCATTTGCGAATAATCACACCAAATGTTGTCACCTTCTCACCAAGCTGCTTGGCAATGGTCTTGTAGCCCATTCCAGCCTTGTGTAGGTCTACAATCTTGTCCCTGACATCCTTGGAGAGCTCTTTGGTCTTGGCCATGGTGGAGAGTTTGGAATCTGATTGATTGATTGCTTCTGTGGACAGGTGTCTTTTTTACAGGTAACAAACTGAGATTAGGAGCACTCCCTTTAAGAGTGTGCTCCTAATCTCAGCTCGTTACCTGTATAAAAGACACCTGGGAGCCAGAAATCTTTCTGATTGAGAGGGGGTCAAATACTTATTTCCCTCATTAAAATGCAAATCAATTTATACAATTTTTGACATGTGTTTTTCTGGATATTTTTGTTGTTATTCTGTCTCTCACTGTTCAAATCAACCTACCATTAAAATTATAGACTGATCCTTTCTTTATCAGTGGGCAAACATACAAAATCAGCTCGGGATCAAATACTTTCCCCCCCACTGTATGTATAAATACACTAAACACAAATATAAAAGCAACATGTAAAGTTTTGGTCGACATGTTTCATGAGCTGAAATAAAATATTCCAGACATTTTCCACACGCACAAGAAGCTTATTTCTCTCACATTTTGTGCACAAATTTGTTTACATCCCTGTTAGTGACCATTTCTCCTTTGCCAAGATAATACATCCACCTGGCAGGTGTGGCATATCAAGAAGCTGACCATTACACATGTGCACCTTGTGCTGGGGACAATAAAAAGCCACACATTGTTTTCTGCATATCCTCTCAAGCTCTGTCAGGTTGGATGGGAAGTGTCACTGAACAGCAATTTTCAGGTCTCTCCAGAGATGTTTGATCGGGTTCAAGACCGGGCTCTGGCTGGGCCACTCAAGGACATTCAGAGACTTGCTCCGAAGCCACTGCATTGTCTTGTCTGTGTGCTTAGGGTTGTTGTCCTGTTGGAAGGGAAACCTTCACCCCAGTCTGAGGTCCTGAGCGCTCTGGAGCAGGTTTTCATGAACAATCTCTCTGTACTTTGCTCTGTTCATTTTCCCTCGATGCTGACTATTCTCCCAGTCCCTGCCACTGAAAAACATCCCCACCGCATGATGCTGCCACCACCATGCTTCACTGTAGGGACGGTGCCAGGTTTCCTACAGAATCTTGTTTCTCATCGTTTGAGAGTCCTTTAGGTGCCTTTTGGCAAACTTCAAGCGGGCTGTCATGTGCCTTTTACTGAGGAGTGGCTTCCGTCTGGCCACTCAACCATAAAGGCCTGATTGGTGGATTGCTGCAGAGATGGTTGTCCTTCTGGAAGGTTCTCCCATCTCCACAGAAGTATTCTGGAGCTCTGTCAGAATGACCATCGGGCTCTTGGTAACCTCCCTTTCCCAGATCTGTGCCTCGACACAGTCCTGTCTCGGAGCGCTACGGACAATTCCTTTGACCTCGTGGCTTGGTTTTTGCTCTGACATGCACTGTCAATAGGGCTGTGGAGGTCAAGAAATTTTGTGAGCCGGTGATTGTCAAGCAAATAACTGTCGGTCTCACGGTAATTGACTGTTAATTACCAAACACATTTAGCATCTCCTGGCTTCCACACATAGCCTACAAGCCACTGATGCAGACCTTTGGAACATCTACATTTGAGAAGTCTAAAAAAAATCCATGTAATACAGCTTACACCTTCACAATAAATCCATTATTTATTTTAGACAGGTATAAAGAAGCATGATATGAAGAAAATGTAGTCTATAACAGAATAGCACACTCTGAGTTGTCCTTATGTTAGGTCCTGATCTGGCTATGCCAAATGGCTGTGGGCTATTCTAGTTAATTTAGCAGACAAGATTTGCTTAGAATTCCGTGGCATTATTTGATATTATTTTATAGTATGAAGAATACAGTTGAACAAAGCTGAATAAAATATAAGCCTTTTCTCCAAACGTTTTGAGAGCACATGCGGGCGGCTATTCTGTGTTGAGGGGTTAACAAAGAAATAGGTACTCCTATATGCTTCATTTGGAGTTATTAATGTAACTTTAGGTTTTCTACAAAACGTTGGGCTATATGTTTTGACTTAATATACTGTAAGGCTCTATGATGCAACTCTAAAGATGATTTGAAAAAAGTTGCTTGAAAGGCATGAGCTCTGCTTTGTTTTTTTGCGCAGGCTGTACACACTTCATTTGTCTCTCATTCACAATTTGACAATCACTTGATAATGACTCAAATTTCACAGCAGCATCCCCTTTGTGGCTGTAATGCACCCTAAAAAAATCCATGCCTTTTGCGGCCAGTGGCTACGTTGTGCCTTTCTCCCTGAGTGCTGCGTACTCCTAAGCACCTCTCACTCACATGGCTCTCCATCACGTGATCGGGTCTTTCTTAAAGGCTACAAGTGAAGAAAGACACATCAGGGACAACTGCGTGTGTCCTTATCCAATTCCGAGGTGCATATCCATTGTAAAGATATTGGAAGAACTGTCCACTTTTACTTTCCGTCAGCAAACAAGATGAGTAGACCTAACGAATAGCAAAAGCACTAGCCTATGTCAATCTATTATCCCACATAGTAGAAAAGTCAACCTATTCTATTCTGTGTAAGAAATAAATATTACAAATAGTCTGGGACAGTTGTGGGATGCAATAGATCTTAAATTAATACAACCACTAGCATAAAAAAATGTGGCTAATGCAACAGATCAGAACGTTTAGCTTAAAATGTTGATAACTATCAGGCTATTTCTTCACACTATAAGAGCAACAATGCACACATGGCGTATGCTATAAGCTCGAATGTTCCATTAGTGGGAAAACACTATTATCAAAAGTGACCGCAAACGTGATTATGCATGTGTTGCTTTTATTATAAAGGTGCATTTTTATTGTAAAAAAAAACTTCCCCAAACTTGAACCTCACAAGATGCTTAAGTATGCCAGTTGGGCTCTAAACCCCTTGTAAAGCAGAATAATGTGCTTAATTTTAAGAAGTTATTTGGCCACTTCTGATACAAACCTTAACAAAACATATATGCCTATGGGCTAGGCTACATGAGGTGTGCGACTATGATTAGAAAAAGTTTGGGGGGGGGGAAGGCAGTTCCGTGTGCTGGGCATCATTCACAAGTGATAATATTTCATTCACAAGTGATGGGATCCATCTCTTTTTCGTAGAGGCCATCACTCTGTTTTCTCCTGCAATGGCATAGCCTATAGAAATGTTGCGCAACATGAGCTCATGGGCTCTCATGACGTGTTTAAGTTTCTCAAACACATTTGCATTGATGTCAGAGTGATTAGAGGGACAAGAGAGTGCTGAGTACCAGGCAGTCAGCAAGTTTGGTAGGCTACTAATGACCATCAGCAGCATCAGAGCTTGGAGAAGTCTAATTACAATGACTAAACAGTCACGTGGAATTTGACTGCCTTCATGACTCGTGACCGCCGGTGTGGCGGTAATACGGTCACCGCAACAGCCCTAACTGTCAACTGTGGGACCTTATATAGACAGGTGTGTGCCTTTCCAAATCATGTCAAATCAATTGAATTTACCACAGGTGGACCAATCAAGTTGTAGAAACATCTCAAGGATGATCAATGGTAACAGAAGGCACCTGAGCTCAATTTCGAGTCTCATAGCAAACGGTCTGAATACTTATGTAAATAAGGTATTTCTGTTTTTTATTTTGAATAGATTTGCAAACATTTCTAAAAACCTGTTTTTGCTTTGTCATTATAGGGTATTGTGTGTAGATTGATGAGGAAAAATTGTATTTAATCAACTTTAGAATAAGGCTGTTACGTAACAAAATATGGAAAAAGTCAAAAGGGTCTGAATACTTTCCGAATGCAATGTATATGACATGAATGAGCACAAAGCTCAGACGTGAGACTTTATAATATAAGTCAGGCTTCAATCTGATCGAACTTTGACCGCAATGCACATTTTAAAGTAACTTTAATTCATATTATTATTAAGTTGTAGGAAGTCTCTTTCACAGACATGTCAAATGAGAGGGTAGCTAAGTCAAATTATTGGTTTCATTCAACTCGTGTTCATAATAAGCCTACCACATTCCAACCATATTTAAAAAATATATATATATTCTCAGCATGTGGTGGAAACATGGAAATGACCTGAATGAAGCTAATATATGACAGTATTTCAAGTGCCACAGATGACTGTGGTTATTGACAAATGCCTATGTCTCAAGCCGGTTACTCAGAACGATAGTAATTGAAAGCACCTTCAAGCGCAGTTGCTGTAACTTCCAGTCCATTGTCTACATGACTTGACTGACAGCACTGAGCACATCATGACTACTTCTAGTTTACTGCTCCTGACTACAGGTCCAGGCTGGTGTCAGGATTCCTTTCCAACTGTAAGACATTTTCTCACTGCTGTTGTCCCATCTTGTCCCCCATGGGCCTCAGATCTGAGGCATTTTCCTAATGCCACTTCCTACTGATACCAGCTTTTCTGCTAAAAGAGCTTGGGCCGTATCAAGCATCTCAAAGTAGGAGTGCTGATTTAGGATCGGTTTTGTCTTTTAGATCACAAAGAATAGGATTACATGGACAAGGGGGACCTGATCTTAGATCAGCACTCTTACTCTGAGACTCTTGATACATACGGCCCCGTGTCTCCTTTATTTGGTGCCCTGGTGCTCAGGAGCAGGAGGCAGAGAAGAGGTGCATGAAGTGTGAACTCAGTCAGGTCTGGGAAGAGGAGGCACATAGGCAGCTCAATGAACAGTATACCTGGGTTGTATTCATTAGGGCACACTGTACCAAAACGTTGTGCAACAGAAACCGAAATAAAAATAGTGTTTCTTATTGGACAACTTCAGATAGTATCTCCCTGTTTCTGACAATTTTCTTACGTTTAGTAAATACGACCCAATTCTGTCCATCTCATGGAACAAAGCCTTCGAGCCTTCGAAGATGAAGTAAATCTCTGCTTGTGTAATTTTTGAGGGCTTCAACACCTTTTTATCAAGAATAAGTCCACTACTGGAAGTTTTTCCTGCATGGGTAGGCCTTTTGTGGATTCCTATCTTTGTTGTTGAGCATCCTCCTCCTACTGTCATTTGTTGGCTGAATCAATCAATCAATCAATACAATTTATTTATAAAGCCCTTTTTACATCAGCCGATGTCACAAAGTGCTATACAGAAACCTAGCCTAAAATACCAAACAGCAAGCAATGCAGATGTAGAAGCACGGTGGCTAGGAAAAACTCCCTAGAAAGGCAGGAACCTAGGAAGAAACCTAGAGAAGAACCAGGCTCTGAGGGGTGGCCAGTCCTCTTCTGGCTATGCCGGGTGAAGATTATAACAGTACATGGCCAAGATGTTCAAATGCTGAGGTGCTGAGGTCTACCTTAACTTGCTTAATGAGCATTTGAGAAGATTTGTATGGTGTGAGTAGGGTGGTGTGTGTGTGTGTGCGTGCGTGCATGTGTTTGTGTAAAAGGTTTTATGGTATCACTTTATTTGGATAGTCCACAGTAGATGTTTTATAGATAGTTTGCAGATGTTTATCTAACTGTACTATTCTGAAGAGTCTTGCATATTGTCAAGGCTTCTGATAAACTTCCCTTGTCTACATTCAGAGTGAAGGGGAGGGTTATGATGGTTGAGCGTAACTCAAACCTTTTACATCAGCAATCAAATTGCTGTTCTTTATAATAAAGCGCGCTTGGCTAATTGAGCATGTACACAAAATAATCTGAGTCACAACAGTTTAAAATATCATGATGGGCGAAGACTATAAAAGTGCTTGAAAAAGTCCTTGAAAATCCTTGAATTTCACTTGCCAATGTCTGTATGAGCCCTGTATATACTTGCTCAGCCCGCAAAGGAAAGATAAAATCATCTGCTTTTGTCAGTATTTTTTTAATTCGGGCCAATAGCTTTCAGTTGACACTGGCCCGGACTGCTGGCAAATTTACCTGAATGTCGAACCCTGTGTGTGCAGTGTGTGTAGCCATTAGCAATGTTAATGATAGCCTAAACATCTGCGGGTAGATGGAAAGGTAAAAGTAAAAGGTAACTATAAAGTAGCCTGTGCCTACCTGGCAGAATCATGATTATTTGCATCAATCCAGTGGTCATTTGTTTTGAAAACTCCCATCACAACTGCACGACACTGCTAGCCAAACACAACTTACGTTGGTGCTTACCTGAGTTAAAGGCCAACTACAGAACAAAATCTACATTTCTCAGATTTTTCCCAGACCCAAAAACTTTACCCCAGATGTGGTTTAAGCATTGTTGTGGACTTAGAACATCGACTGTTGCTTATTTAAAATATGGCTAGTCATTATTAGCCTTGTTCTGTATGGAATGCGGATATATTATGGGACACAGGCCAGGTCATTATAAATTATAAATGATAAATTATGCGACCAAATCATGTGCTGGTGCCACTAACTGAAAAAGTTAGTGTAGAGCCCTGCATTACCGTGTCAAAAATAGGTATGTTCACAACAATGGCTAGCATTACATATACATTCCAACTGGAATATAGGACCCTGCAGTGTTTTCCCTAAAGGTCTTTAAGCGGGGTGCAAACCCCCCCCAAAGTAACATCCTGTCCTGGCAACAACACCTCAGACTAATATGTGTTTTTCAAACCTTTCATACAACCCATAGTACTTTAAATCAGCCCTTGAAATAATACAAACGTAGTGGTACAGTGCATTGCCCCAACAAGGATGGAGGGTAAAATTGCCTTGAACGTTCTACAATTAATTAATTCTCTCTCTCTCTCTCTCTCTCTCTCTCTCTCTCTCTCTCTCTCTCTCTCTCTCTCTCTCTCTCTCTCTCTCTCTCTCTCTCTCTCTCTCTCTCTCTCTCTCTCTCTCTCTCTCTCTCTCTCTCTCGATGAATACAGTGTCAGTCTCTGCAGCTGCAAAGGCCACTGTGTAAAAAGCTTAGTAATCCTTTGGCAAAGACTGTGAGCCACGACGCTCACACAGTGATGATACACTGAGGACGGACAATGTGTACTTTGGGTCACCAGACACTGCTTTTTGCTCTCTTGAATGACACAGAATTGTATTTATGGTATAGTCCATTAGCAGTGCCCTGTGAATGGGTGCAGGCTACATGTGTAGGCACATTCAAGTATAAGACACGGTTATCATAGCCACTGCTTCAATGCTTCAATCATTATTGTACAGTGCCTTCAGAAGGTATTCAAACCCCTTGACTTTTATCACATTTTGTTGAGTTACAACCTGAATTTAAAATTGATAAAATGTAGATGTTTTGTCACTGGCCTACACACAATACCCCATAATGTCAAAGTGGAATTATATATTTTTTTAAATGTTTACAAATTATATAAAGAGAAGTTGGGACGGTTTCCAATGCCTCGCAAAGAAGGGCACCTACTGGTATATGACAACAACAAAAAGGCAGACATTGAATATCCCTTTGAGCACGGTGAAGTTATTAATTACACTTTGGATGGTGTATCAATACACCCAGTCACTACAAAGATACAGGCGTCCTTCCTAACTCAGTTGCCGGAAAGGAAGGAAACCGCACAGGGATTTCACCATGAGGGCAATGGTGAGTTTAAAACAGTTAAAGAGTTGAATGGCTGTGATAGGAGAAAACTGAGGATGGGTCAACAACATTGTAGTTACTCCAAAATAATAACCTAATTGACAGAGTGAAAATAAGGAAACCTGTACAATATTAAAATATTCCATCTTGTTGCAACAAGGCACTAAAGTAATAGGCAAAAAATAAGTCAAAGAAATTAACTTTTTGTCCTGAATACCAAGTGTTACGTATGGGGCAAATCCAATACAACATATTTCTGAGCACCACTCTCCATATCTTCAAGCATAGTGGTGGCTGTATCATGTTATAGGTATGCTTGTAATCGTTAAGGCCTGGGGAGTTTTCAGGATAAAAAAGAAATGGAATGGAGCTAAGCACAGGCAAAATCCTAGAGGAAAACCTGGTTCAGTCTGCATTCCACCAGACACTGGGAGATTAATTCGCCTTTCAGCAGGACAGTAACCTAAAACACAAGGGCCAAATCTACACTGGAGTTGCTTATCAATGTTCCTGAGTGGCCGAGTTACAGTTTTGACTTAAATCTACTTAAAAATTTATGGCAAGACCTGAAAATGGTTATCTAGCAATGATCAAAAACCAATTTGACAGAGCTTGAGGAATTGTGAAAAAATTGGGGCAAATGTTGCACAATCCAGGTGTGAAAAGCTCTTAGAGACTTACCCAGAAAGACTCACAACTGTAATCACTGCCAAAGGCGCTTCTACAAAGTATTGACTCAGCGGCGTGAACACTTATGTAAATGAGATATTTCTGTAATTCATTTTCAATAAATTTGCAAAAATTTCAAATAACATGTTTTCACTTTGTCATTATGGGGTATTGTGTGTAGATGGATGGGAAAAAGAATCACTTTAACCCATTTTGAATTCAGGCTGTAACACAACTAAATGTGGAATAAGTCAAGGAGTATGAATACTTTCTGAAGGCACTGTAGCTTTCTTTTTGTTTTACCTTTATTTAACTCGGCGAGTCAGTTAAGAACAAATTCTTATTTACAATGACGACCTAGGAACAGTGGGTTAACTGCCTTGTTCAGGGGCAGAACGACAGACTTTTACCTTGTCAGCGCGGTGACTTGATCTAGCAACCTTTCAGTTACTGGCCCAACACTCTAACCACTAGGCTACCTGTTAACTTGTTAACTTGTGTGTGTGTGTGTGGGTGGGTGCGTGCGTGTGTGCGTGTGTTAGAAAGGGAGAGGGAACAGTAAAAGGTCAAGTACCTGCTCAATTTAGCCATAAACATACTGTCTTCTTAAACAGATACAGCCTGGCACCAATACTTAATAGCTGTCCAATAAAATACTTTATTAAACTGTTTAAAAAAATATTATAACAAAATGCCATTAAGCCTGCAGACTATGCCTAAAAGCACTTGAGAATAAAAATGCTTGGTTGGTAAATAACATGCTTCTAGGCAGGGAGGGCCTGTTTATTTATGAAGGGAAAGATCACCCATATAAGTGAAAACAGCTGAGAGGTAGGCTGAGAGGTCGTTAACTTAAAGGGGAATAGCCTATGATTGCTCTAGGTGCTCTGTGCACACCTGCATGGTCCACACCATAGGGAATTGATGTTCTTCAATATGTAGGGCAGCACTGACGTCGAAGTCTTTGATCCTATACATCACGTGGAACGCTGGGTCATTGATCATATGACTGTTTGATCAGCTCAACCTCAGCATGGGATCCAATTGATGCTGCCAAGCGCAGTGGCCAAGTCGGGATAGGCAATGGTCCATTGAACGAAGGTCCAATATAAGCTACCACCGAAACCGAGGCTTATGAAGAACGAAATTGCTCAAATAGTCATTATAAATGTGTCTGCTCAATGTCAGTGTCTGTGCGCTCAATGTAACATTGAATCCTAATATAACCTAGCGACGCAAAAATGTGTCTAGACATTTTGCCTAAAATGATGGACCACACAATGAGCTTTCTTCACTGTAGCCTATGTCATCTTTGCGTCCAATCTTATTGGGCCTATATATAAATGTATTCAAATTGATGCAATGTCTGAAATATTATGGGTTTGTGTACAATAGGCTTTGCATTATAGGCTCAAGTTAATTTATAATCTTCACATTTACTGCAAAACCACATAGCATTTCACGAACAAACAGCTTATTTTGGGAGAGCATCCATTCATTTAAATAGAACTGGAGGAAAATGGCAAACGCGTCATGATATTTTCCTACCAATTGTCTGCGAATCTCTGTTTTATTGTATTTTCTGTCAAATGGAAGCATGGAGTGCTTATTATTCTGCTATGGTCCTCAAATCCCATTTAGCAATTTGGGATGGCTTTAGGAGACTACTGTAGCCTATCGCCAAAACGATGATAATAAAACGCCAATACCATAGCCTATAACGTTTGAATATCCAGACAAAAAAAACATGTCTCTTACCTGTGCTGTGCACTAGATCGATGCCGGACTCTGTGAGTAGGTTTGGGTCACTTTGAGATCTGCCTCTATGCAGAAGACAGACATCTATTCCATTTCCATCGGATGTAGCCATTGGGGATAGAGCACATGAATACTGAATAAAATATTCAAAACCCTACCAGAGGCAGGCAAGGTCAGAAGTAAGCAGCAGTAGTGCAGATATAATTCGTTCTGACAACAGCCGCTTTGAGCATCTAATGGGGAGCCATGGGTGCTGAGCAGAAATTCCTAGTATGCTGGAGCCACTGAAGTATAATAAGAACGGTTGAAGCGCGCGTGTGTGTCTGTGCGCGCTCGTGTGGACGTGGGAGGGGTGATACGGATGTGCCGGTTTAAATGTCACTACTGCCTGATTGTTCCTCGCGACATTGTAGCCGGCGACACAAATTTAGGCCAGGCTGCCTACTTACACAATCTGAATTTATTAATGTAGCCTACTGATTTATGATGCTGATTTGGTGTATATGGATGGTGATGAGGTTGTATAGAGCAGAACATCAACACGTGGTTAAATTGGTTCATTGAATAAATCTCAGGACTAACGTTATTAGTTTTGAATTGTTTTTTAAAATACTGCAATGTATCCCAATATTTCAATGTAATGCAATTATGAATGCCATTGAAGGGATTCAGAGACAACAGCTGCATAGGCCTAGTGGTATTGGCTGAAGGGAGATCAGTAGGCCTATTGATATAGTAGAGAGCGTAATAGACAGAAATGAACAGAAATGTCTAATATTGGCTTTAATACCATGAGAAACGACAATGTAGCCTAAGCCTCCTGCTCAACGACTGTATAGGCTATGAAAAACAAATACATTATTATATTATATTCCAAATGTAAATATGTTAGGTTCAATTGATCAAACAATTAATAATACTTGAATATTTATGGTAACAAGCAAAGCCATTTTAGACCTTATGCGCATATTTTGCGCCTTGATGAGTGTCCATTGGAAGTCCTTTCATCCTATTGGTCAACCCTGCTCTGACGTCAACCGCCTGTATTCAATGAATGGCGAGAGAGAGACACTACGCCGCTAGCCTCATGCATAAATATGCATAGCCATCTCGAGACAACTCCTATATAAAGTGTTTTTTTTCTTGCCGGGATGTCACGTGTCCTACTTATATCAGTACACTCTTAACAACTTAAGCATTACGAAACTTATATTCAGTCAAATAAACCTCACGCAGCAAATAAGTCATTCGTTTTTTGTTGTTGACCAAATTCGAAACTCTTGACCTCCATATCAAATCACTTTGATTGGTGTACGAAAATACGCCACCTGTTGGAGGGCGACAGATTTTCTGCCTAGTTGGGCCACTCTCTGCCTGTCTGGTATTAGAACATACTGTACTGTCTTCCGTATTAGCGTTACAGCAGCAACATTCGCGTTCCGGAAGCAACATTAAGACTTCTGGTTTTCTGATTTTGCTTCAAAATAAAAGACTGTGGTAAAACGCTATGCGTATGATACGAAATCAATAATAGTGCATAATGTTAAAATAATGATACAAAATTAAAACTACATATGGGGAAAATCGAAATGTACATATTGGCTTACTGAGAAAAATGATTCTATTGGCCGATGTAAAAGCGGGGTTGGGAATACTCCGTAGAGTAGGGCCTGGAGAATGTATGTATGGTGTCATTTCATGGGGCACGGAATAATACGGAGTGTTGCTGGTCTTTTACTCCGCCTATTACATTGGCCACAATTCAAACCACTGTATTACATATTGGTTTATAGAGAGACAGCTATGTATAGGATTACTCACTAGGGTCTGTAGAACCTATATACAGTGAGCTCCAATAGTATTGGGGCAGTGGCACATGTTGTGTTGTTTTGGCTCAGTATTCCAGCACGTTGGATTTGAAATGATACAATCACTATGAGGTTAATATGCAGACTGTCAGCTTTAATTTGAGGGTATTTTCATCCATATTGGGTGAACCATTTAGAAATTACAGCACTTTTTGTACATAGTCCCACCATTTTAGGGGACCAAAAGGTTTGGGACAAATTCAATTATATGTGTATTAAAGTAGTTAAAGGTTTAGTATTTAGTCCCATATTGGCCCCATATTCCAAGCACGCAATGATTACATCAAGCTTGTTACTCTACAAACTTGTTGCATGCATTTGCTATTTGTTTTGGTTGTTTCAGATTATTTGTGCCCAATATAAATAAATAGTAAATAATATATTGTGTCATTTTGAAGTTACATTAATTGTAAATAAGAATATAATATGTTTCTAAACACGTCTACATTAATGTGGATGCTACCATGATTACGGATTGTCCTGAATGAATCGTTAATAATGATGAGTGAGAAAGTAAGTTACAGACGCACAAATATCATACCCCCACAAAAAACTCAATACGGTCTGTAGAAACCACCTCCAAATTACCCGGTGCTATCCACGTAGTCTGCTCATATACACACTAAACTCAAAATCAAACACATAAGGCAAACTTTTAAATCTAAACGAAAATCGTATTTATTTAAAATGTAAATGTAATGAATATCAACCAAGCTATAGGTACACAGTCACTACAGTCACCAATTTTCTGAAATGTGTCAGTTGAAATTTATGGTCTAACACACTTTATGATACATTCATTCATTTCAATCCCTCATCCATTAAATTAGTGATGTACCATTTTGTTTCATATGGAAAATCTATATCAATATCAGTTGCATTTTTTAATTAGATTTTGATATCATATCAGTTCAGAGAAAATACATTGCAACTGTGTGAATGTTCACTTTTCTGTGAAGTCCAGACACCTGGGCCAGGTGTTTTCTGGTGGTATAAACCTATCCAACTAGTGTTAATATGATGGAAAGCCCATCCACAATTGATGGCCCATCATCAGGCAATTAGGAAGGCTAAACAGCCTGTTTTTGTTTTAGCACTTTTAAGTATGCTAAGCAGCCTGTGAGAAGGTCTGTGAGAGGGTTTTGTGCATACAGGAATAGTCATGTATGCTTTTTTACAGAATAGTGTAGGTTAACAGTAAGAATAAACCAATATCACGATATGCCTTGCTCATAACAATAGAAAACGATACCAATATCATATAAAATTATCGATTTTGGTGCTCACCACTACATGAAATAAATATCAAATGTATATTTAAACATAACTTAATTACTAAGCATATAGCTTAATTTCATCAGTCTGCTGTATCATTCAAGCTTAAAACCTTAACTTCTTTCAACGAAGTCATTTACTCTCCAATAACTCAAGTAAAATATAGTATTGCATGCCATTGTGAAATGTTTTATTCACATTGCCCGCTCACAAGACTGCTTTAGAGAACAAGCACACATAAACACCACAACCGCTACTGTTTTTTAAAAAGCAGAGGCTGCAGATTAACTTTTCTGGACCACATTTTTCTCAGAGGTGCAAATAGGCCTACCAATGATAAAAAAATAAAAAATACTTACCAATTCTTTCTGAATGGACCCTGTCCCATTTGTCACAAGTCAAGGGAAACACTATTATTTTAGGTGGTAAGCATAAATCCTCAACTGATAAAACACATTTCAGTGTATCCTTGCTTATTCGATTTCAACCTTTCCAGTTACATAGTCCTCATCTGATTCAGTTGTTATAGAGCTTACAATTTCCTCATCTGATAGACCCCTACCACAGCTTTCTGTCTCTAAGTGGAAGTGTTCATTCCCAATATGAACTATTGGCTACATCAAGATGAAGTTGAGAAGCAGGTTCTTTATCCTTTATCCTAAGTTGGGAGTCTGATGGTCTTCTCTGAGCAGTTGACATCCCATCATTTAAACTCTCTACAAGCAATAGGTGTTGTACCTGAGCCTCATTTACCTTTTCGGTTTGTAACATTTTGTTTAATTTCACCTTGGTGTCACTAGCAATAGAATGTATAAATGTGTTACAGTCCTCTTTAAGGCTAAATCCATTTCTCCTCTCCACTCTCTGTTTGATTGGTGTTTTTGTATCAATTAGTTTGTCTTTGATTGTGTTGCACTGAGTTAGCTTGTGCTGTCACCCTCATCTCATATTTCATTACATATGGGTGACGGGCTCAAAGAGATGGTCAACTCAACCTGTTCCTCAATCTGATTAACAAGACTGAATGTAACCTCTATTCTTGTCCCACATACTCCTAAGATTTTTGACACTACGTTGAGTGACAATACGTTTTGGCAACTTCCTCCTAAAATTGGAAATCACATTTTTCATTATGCTGCATAACGGAATGTATTGCCATTGAAATAGCATGATAATCCAAACATTTATTTAATTTTTCCCACATTTTTTGTGATTCTTAACTTTCTGATCCTCTGCAGCATCCCTGCACTCCTATACAATTTGTTTCAGATTTGGTGATTCAAAAGCATTATTTTCATTTATCATCTGTTGTGTCAAATTATTCATTTATCAGTAGGGTCAACTCCACAGTTAACTCTATCACCAGACAACAGCGTCACCATCAGTACAGTCAACTCCTACTATAGCACTAGGTCCACTTTCTACCAGTCCCTCCACAGATACAGTGGCTTGCAAAAGTATTCACCCCCCTTGGCATTTTTCCTATTTTGTTGCCTTACAATCTGGAATTAAAATAGATTTTTTGGGGGGTTGTATCATTTGATTTACACAACATACCTACCATTTTGAAAATGCAAAATATTTTTTCTTGTGAAACAAACAAGAAATAAGACAAAAAAACGGAAAACTTGAGCGTGCATAACTATTCACCCCCCCAAAGTCAATACTTTGTAGAGCCACCTTTTGCAGCAATGACAGCTGCACGTCTCTTGGGGTATGTCTCTATCAGCTTGGCATATCTAGCCACTGGGATTTTGCACATTCTTCAAGGCAAAACTGCTCCAGCTCCTTCAAGTTGGATGGGTTCAGCAGGTGTACAGCAATTTTAAGTCATACCACAGATTCTCAATTGGATTAAGGTCTGGGCTTTGACTAGGCCATTCCAAGACATTTAATTAAATGTTTCCCCTTAAACCACTTGAGTGTTGCTTTAGCAGTATGCTTAGGGTCATTGTCCTGCTGGAAGGTGAACTGCTGTCCCAGTCTCAAATCTCTGGAAGACTGAAACAGGTTTCCCTCAAGAATTTCCCTGTATTTAGCGCCATCCATCATTGCTTTAATTCTGACCAGTTTCTCAGTCCCTGACGATTAAAAACATCCCCACAGCATGATGCTGCCACCACCATGCTTCACTGTGGGGATGGTGTTCTTGGTGTGATGAGAGGTGTTGGGTTTACGCCAGACATAGCATTTTCCTTGATGGCCAAAGCACCTTCTTCCATATGTTTGGGGAGTCTTCCACATGCCTTTTGACGAACACCAAACGTGTTTGCTTATTTTTTTCTTTAAGCAATGACTTTTTTCTGGCCACTCTTCTGTAAAGCCCAGCTCTGTGGAGTGTACGGCTTAAAGTGGTCCTATGGACAGATACTCCAATCTCCTTTGCAGCTCCTTCAGGGTTATCTTTGGTCTCTTTGTTGCACCTCTGATTAATGCCCTCCTTGCCTGGTCAGTGAGTTTTGGTGGGCGGCCCTCTTGGCAGGTTTGTTGTGGTGCCATATTCTTTCTATTTTTTAATAATGGATTTAATGGTGCTCTGTGGGATGTTCAAAGTTTCTGATATTTTTTAATAACTCAACCCTGATCTGTACTTCTCCACAACTTTATCCCTGATCTGTTTGGATAGCTCCTTGGTCTTCATGGTGCCGCTTGCTTGGTGGTGCCCCTTGCTTAGTGGTAATGCAGACTCTGGGGACTTTCAGAACAGGTGTATGTATACTGAGATCATGTGACAGATCATGTGACACTAAGATTGCACAAAGGTGGACTTTATTGAACTAATTATGTGACTTCTGAAGGTAATTGGTTGCACTAAATCTTATTTAGGGGCTTCATAGCAAAGGGGGTGAATACATATGCATGCACCACTTTTCAGTTTTTTATTTTTTAGAGTTCTCTTTAACAAGTTCTTTTTTTCATTTGACTTCACCAATTTGGACTATTTTGTGTATGCCCATTACATGAAATCCAAATAAAAATGTATTTTAATTACAGGTTGTAACGTAACAAAATATGAAAAAGGGGGATGAATACTTTTGCAAGGATATTTGTTACAAATCAAAAATGATTTTCGGAAGAAGTGTTTGACTCACCTCCTGCTCCTGAAGTGCCACCATACACAGCACAGTCATTGGTTAGGCAGCACAAAAAGGTTTACATCAGCAAGAGCTGGACAGGTCAGGGTTTAGGATTGGGAAATCCATCCAGAGTGTAATGAAGTATAGCCAGTTTTATTTACATCATTCCAGCAGCGCAAAACTTGGGAAGGAAGTACATTTTATTATAAATATACCTTTTCCCTGTGCTTCTCCGAGCATGCACTTCATATAGCCTAGGCCTATTGCCTAGTATAGGCTATGGATCATTTGATTGAGACCACATTAAATATAGGGTACATTTTACATTATACATTTTTACTTTGGCACCTAGATTAGTTCTCTCTCTTTAAGCCAATATGGAATTTATATGCCTATTTGTATTGTATTGGGACCAATGGAGTGGGTGGAATAGAAAGTGTTGCTGGGCACGTACTGTAGACCTCAGACCACCATGGAATAACACCATACAGTGCATTCAAAAAGTATTCAGACCCCTTCCCTTTTTCCACATTTTGTTACGTTACAGCCTTATTTTAAAATGTACTAAATATGTTTTCCCCCTCATCAGTCTACACACAATACCCTATAATGACAAAGCAAAAACAGGTTTAGAAATGTTAGCAAATTTACTAAAAATAAAACAGAAATACCTTATTTACATAAGTATTCAGACCCTTTGCTGTGAGACTCGAAATTGAGCTCAGGTTCATCCTGTTTCCATTGATCATCCTTGAAATGTTTCTACAACTTGGAGTCCACCTGTGGTGAATTCATTTGTTTGGACATGTGGAAAGGCACACACCTGTCTATATAAGGTCCCACAGTTGACAGTGCATGTCAGAGCAAAAGCCAAGCCATGAGGTCGAAGGAATTGTCCGTAGTGCTCCGAGACAGGATTGTGTCGAGGCACAGATCTGGGGAAGGGAACCAAAACATTTCTGCAGCATTGAAGGAGCCAAGAACACAGTGGCCTCCATCATTCTTAAATGTAATAAGTTTGGAACCACCAAGGCTCTTCCTAGAGCTGGCCGCTCAGCCAAAATGCAGGGTGGGACTAATAAAAAGATAACTATTGTAAAATATACTGTGTCAATAAAATATGTATAGGTTCAGAACTTGTGAAACAGCAGTTAAAAATATATGGCAAAAATAAATCAAACTGGATGGTCTTCAGAAATAGATGGGAGGGGTTGAGGGTAGCAGAAGGATAGGAGTAAAAACAAACAAAGATAATCTGTTTTACAATAGCTGTGTCCGTAAAATGTATATAGTATGTATAAGCTGGAAGTAAAATCCTTGGTAGTGTTGTTCATTAGTTTACTCTAATTAGGGGAGGGGTGGTAGGATTAGTGGAAAAGTACATGGAATGTCCAATGCTGAAACACCAGCGTAACAAAGCAAAAACATAAACTAAGCCTTTGACCAAAAGGCTGTGGCCAAAAAGGGACAGTAACACAACAAACAGCTACTCCCCCATTCTCCCCCAGCTCCTCTCCTGGCACACCTATATAGAGGAAGACACAAAGCAATTAGTGGGCCCAGCTGTGTACTAATTGGCTTTACACTGAGTACATATCCACTGAGGAGGGTGCTGTCGGGTCCTCTTCCTACGGCTGGTCACTGAACTCTCACAGTATATACATATCCAGTCAAAAATTTGGACACACCTACTCATTCAATAGTTTTTCTTTATTTTTACTATTTTCTACATTGTAGAATAATAGTGAAGACATCAAAACTATGAAATAACACATATGCAATCATGTAGAAACCAAAAAAGTGTTCAACATATCCAAACATATTTTATTTGAGATTCTTCAAAGTAGCTACCCTTTGCCTTGATGACAGCTTTGCACACTCTTGGCATTCTCTCAACCAGCTTCATGTATATACTGTTACCTGTAAACCATTTCAATTAAAAATTGTGGAATTTCTTTCCTTCGTAATACATTTGAGCCAATCAAGGTAGGGGTGGTATACAGAAGATAGCCACAGGAAAGGAAGACCCACAGTTACCTCTGCTAAAGTGGATAAATTCATTAGTTACCAGCCTCAGAAATTACAGCCCAAATAAATGGTTCAAAGAGTTCAAGTAACAGACAAATCTTAACATCAGCTGTTCAGAGGAGACTGCGTGAATCAGGCCTTCATGGTTGAATTGCTGCAAAGAAACCACTACTAAAGAACACCAATAATAATAAGAGACTTGCTTGGGCAAAGAAACACTAGCAATGGACATTAGACCGGTGGAAATCTGTCCTTTGGTCTGATGAGTCCAAATTTGAGATTTTTGGTTCCAACCGCCGTGTCTTTGTAAGACGCAGAGTAGGTGATCGGATGATCTCCGCATGTGTGGTTGCCACCGTGAAGCGTGGAGGAAGAGGTGTGATGATGTGGAGGTGCTTTGCTGGTGACACTGTCTGTGATTTATTTAGAATTCCATGCACACTTAACCAGCATGCCTATCACAGCATTCTGCAGCGATACACCATCCCATCTGGTTTGCACTTAATGGGACAATCATTTGTTTTTCAACAGGACAATGACCCAACACACCTTCAGGCTGTGTAAAGGCTATTTTACCAAGGAGAGTGATGGAGTGCTGCATCAGATGACCTGGCCTCCACAATCACCCGACCTCAAACCAATTGAGATGGTTTGGGATGAGTTGGACCACAGAGTGAAGGAAAAGCAGACAGCAAGTGCTCAGCATATGTGGGAACTCCTTCAAGACTGTTGGAAAAGCATTCCAGGTGAAGCTGGTTGAGAGAATGCCAAGAGTGTGCAAAGGTGTCATCAAGGCGGTGGCTACATTGAAGAATCTAAAATATGTTTAACACTTTTCTGGTTACTACAATCAAATCCCCGAGCTGACAAGGTTCTGCCCCTGAGCAAGGCAGTTAACTCATTGTTCCCCGGGCACTCAAGACGTGAATGTCGATTAAGGCAGCTCCCCGCACCACTCTGATTCAGACTAGGTACCCCCCTTCCCATGATTCCATATGTGTTATTTCATTGTTTTGATGTCGTCACTATTATTTTACAATACAGAAAATAGAAAATAGTTTAAAAAAAAGAAAAACCCTTGAATGAGTAGGTGTGTCTAAACTTTTGATTGGTACTGTATATATTTACAGAAAAATATATGGGGGATTGGAAATGATGCAAACAATTACATTGATGGAAGCTATAACCTATCTGCAATATTAAAGCTGATCTGCAGAGACAAATGGGAGAAATGGGAGAAACTCCCCAAATACAGGTGTGCCAAGCTTGTAGCGTCATACCCAAGACTCAAGACTGTAATCGCTGCCAAAAGTGGTTCAACAAAGTACTGAGTAAAGGGGCTGAATACTTATGTAAATGTAATATTTCCGGGTTTGTTTTTAGAAATATTTGCAAAACTGTCTAAAAACCTGTTTTGCTTTGTTGTTATGGGGTATTGTGTGTAGATTGATGAGGCAAATACACTGCTCAAAAAAATAAAGGGAACACTTAAATAACACATCCTAGATCTGAATGAATGAAATAATCTTATTAAATACTTTTTTCTTTACATAGTTGAATGTGCTGACAACAAAATCACACAAAAATAATCAATGGAAATCCAATTTATCAACCCATGGAGGTGTGGATTTGGAGTCACACTCAAAATTAAAGTGGAAAACCACACTACAGGCTGATCCAACTTTGATGTAATGTCCTTAAAACAAGTCAAAATGAGGCTCAGTAGTGTGTGTGGCCTCCACGTGCCTGTATGACCTCCCTACAACGCCTGGGCATGCTCCTGATGAGGTGGTGGATGGTCTCCTGAGGGATCTCCACACAGGCCTGGACTAAAGCATCCGCCAACTCCTGGACAGTCTGTGGTGCGAGACATGATGGATGGAGCGAGACATGATGTCCCAGATGTGCTCAATTGGATTCAGGTCTGGGGAACGGGCGGGCCAGTCCATAGCATCAATGCCTTCCTCTTGCAGGAACTGCTGACACACTCCAGCCACATGAGGTCTAGCATTGTCTTGCATTAGGAGGAACCCAGGGCCAACCACACCTGCATATGGTCTCACAAGGGGTCTGAGGATCTCATCTCGGTACCTAATGGCAGTCACGAGCACATGGAGGGCTGTGCGGCCCCCCAAAGAAATGCCACCCCACACCATGACTGACCCACCGCCAAACCGGTCATGCTGGAGGATGTTGCAGGCAGCAGAACGTTCTCCATGGCGTCTCCAGACTCTGTCCCGTCTGGCACATGTGTTCAGTGTGAATCTGCTTAAATCTGTGAAGAGCACAGGGCGCCAGTGGCGAATTTGCCAATCTTGGTGTTCTCTGGCAAATGCCAAACGTCCTGCACGGTGTTGGGCTGTAAGCACAACCCCCACCTGTGGACGTCGGGCCCTCATACCACCCTCATGGAGTCTGTTTCTGACCGTTTGAGCAGACACATGCACATTTGTGGCCTGCTGGAGGTCATTTTGCAGGGCTCTGGCAGTGCTCCTCCTGCTCCTCCTTGCACAAAGGCGGAGGTAGCGGTCCTGCTGCTGGGTTGTTGCCCTCCTACGGCCTCCTCCACGTCTCCTGATGTACTGGCCTGTCTCCTGGTAGCGCCTCCATGCTCTGGACACTACGCTGACAGACACAGCAAACCTTCTTGCCACAGCTCGCATTGATGTGCCATCCTGGATGAGCTGCACTACCTGAGCCACTTGTGTAGGTTGTAGACTCCGTCTCATGTTACCACTAGAGTGAAAGCACCGCCAGCATTCAAAAGTGACCAAAACATCAGCCAGGAAGCATAGGAACTGAGAAGTGGTCTGTGGTCCCCACCTGCAGAACCACTCCTTTATTGGGGGTGTCTTGCTAATTGCCTATAATTTCCACCTGTTGTCTATTCCATTTGCACAACAGCATGTGAAATGTATTGTCAATCAGTGTTGCTTCCTAAGTGGACAGTTTGATTTCACAGAAGTGTGATTGACTTGGAGTTACATTGTGTTGTTTAAGTGTTCCCTTTATTTTTTTGAGCAGTGTACATTTTAGAATAATGCTGTAACATAACAAAATGTGGAAAAGGGGAAGGGGTCTGAACACTTTCCAAATGCACTGTATGTTGTTATTCTTTGGTGGAGTGAGGTCTACAGTATATTCCCAGCAACACTTTCTACTCCACCCACTCCATTGGTCCCAATGCAATACAAATAGGCCTATAAATTACATATTGGTTTACAGAGAGAAATCTATTCTAGCATCATACGCAAGACTTCCAGACTGTAATCGCTGCCAAATGTGCTTCAACAAAGTACTGAGTAAAGGGCCTGAATACTTATGTACAGTTGAAGTCGGAAGTTTACATACACTTAGGTTGGAGTCATTAAAACTTGTTTTTCAACCACTCCACAAATTTCTTGTTAACAAACTATAGTTCTGGCAAGTTGGTTAGGACATCTACTTTGTGCATGACACAAGTAATTTTTCCTACAATTGTTTACAGACAGATTATTTCACTTATAATTCACTGTATCACAATTCCATTGGGTCAGAAGTTTACATACACTAAGTTGACTGTGCCTTTAAACAGCTTGGAAAATTCCAGAAAATGATGTCATGGCTTTAGAAGCTTCTGATAGGCTAATTGACATAATTTGAGTCAATTGGAGGTGTACCTGTGGATGTATTTCAAGGCCTACCTTCAAACTCAGTGCCTCTTTGCTTGACATCATGGGAAAATCAAAAGAAATCAGCCCAAAAAAATTGTAGACCTCTGCAAGTCTGGTTCATCCTTGGGAGCAATTTCCAAACGCCTGACGGTACCACATTCAAACAAGAGTACGGAAGTATAAACACCATTGGACCACGCAGCCGTCATACCGCTCAGGAAGGCGACGCGTTCTGTCTCCTAGAGATGAAAGTACTTTGGTGCGAAAAGTGCAAATCAATCCCAGAACAACAGCACAGGACCTTGCGAAGATGCTGGAGGAAACAGGTAGAAAAGTATCTATCCACAGTAAAACAAGAGCTATATTGACATATCCTGAAAGGCCGCTCAGCAAGGAAGAAGCCACTGCTCCAAAACCGCCATAAAAGCCATACTACGGTTTGCATGAGGACAAAGATCATACTTTTTGGAGAAATACCCTCTGGTCTGATGAAACAAAAACAGAACTGTTTAGCCATAATGACCATCGTTATGTTTGGAGGAAAAAGGGGGAGGCTTGCAAGCCGAAGATCACCATCCCAACCGTGAAGCACGGGGGTGGCAGTATCATGTTGTGGGGGTGCTTTGCTGCAGGAGGGACTGGTGCACTTCACAAAATAGATGGCATCATGAGGGAGGAAAATTATGTGGATATATTGAAGCAACATCTCAAGACATCAGTCAGGAAGTTAAAGCTTGGTCGCAAATGGGTCTTCCAAATGGACAATGACCCCAAGCATACTTCCAAAGTTGTGGCAACATGGCTTAAGGACAACAAAGTCAAGGTATTGGAGTGGCCATCACAAAGCCCTGACCTCAATCCCATCGAACATTTGTGAACAGAACTGCTTTGATGTTAATATTTTCATGTAAATCTGTTATTTACATCAACCACAGAGGAATTTAAGAGATACAACCCCCCTTGGAATCGCATCAAAAACAATTGCATATTCTTTTGGGGTTATTGGAATTTTAAACTATTCAAGAAATTCCCCATATGAGAGTAGATATCCATCCTCATTCAGTAACTGACCAACCAAAATAATTTTATTCTCAAACCAGTTACGAAAATTTTTTTTATTTTTAAATCGTATATGAGGGGAAAATTTGTGTTTAAATGCTAACATCCAAGCTAAAATTGCCTGCTTATGGAATTTGGCCAACTTTATTGGGATTTTATAAACATCAAAATGACATTGAAGCAAAAATTCTAAACAACCAACAGAGTCAAATAAATACTTAGGGAAGACATTCCAAATACTGTTCTGGTTCTTAACATACTTCAGAATCCAATTTATTTTAAAAGTATTATTTAGAGTATTGAAATCTAAAACCTCAAGACCTCCTTGTTCTAGGGTATTAGTGAGAATATACACTGCTCAAAAAATAAAGGGAACACTTAAACAACACAATGTAACTCCAAGTCAATCACACTTCTGTGAAATCAAACTGTCCACTTAGGAAGCAACACTGATTGACAATACATTTCACATGCTGTTGTGCAAATGGAATAGACAACAGGTGGAAATTATAGGCAATTAGCAAGACACCCCCAATAAAGGAGTGGTTCTGCAGGTGGGGACCACAGACCACTTCTCAGTTCCTATGCTTCCTGGCTGATGTTTTGGTCACTTTTGAATGCTGGCGGTGCTTTCACTCTAGTGGTAGCATGAGACGGAGTCTACAACCCACACAAGTGGCTCAGGTAGTGCAGCTCATCCAGGATGGCACATCAATGCGAGCTGTGGCAAGAAGGTTTGTTGTGTCTGTCAGCGTAGTGTCCAGAGCATGGAGGCGCTACCAGGAGACATGCCAGTACATCAGGAGACGTGGAGGAGGCCGTAGGAGAGCAACAACCCAGCAGCAGGACCACTACCTCCGCCTTTGTGCAAGGAGGAGCAGGAGGAGCACTGCCAGAGCCCTGCAAAATGACCTCCAGCAGGCCACAAATGTGCATGTGTCTGCTCAAACGGTCAGAAACAGACTCCATGAGGGTGGTATGAGGGCCCGACATCCACAGGTGGGGGTTGTGCTTACAGCCCAACACCGTGCAGGACGTTTGGCATTTGCCAGAGAACACCAAGATTGGCAAATTCGCCACTGGCGCCCTGTGCTCTTCACAGATGAAAGCAGGTTCACAGAGCACGTGACAGAGTCTGGAGATGCCGTGGAGAATGTTCTGCTGCCTGCAACATCCTCCAGCATGACCGGTTTGGCGGTGGGTCAGTCATGGTGTAGGGTGGCATTTCTTTGGGGGGCCGCACAGCCCTCCATGTGCTCGCCAGAGGTAGCCTGACTGCCATTAGGTACCGAGATGAGATCCTCAGACCCCTTGTGAGACCATATGCAGGTGTGGTTGGCCCTGGGTTGCTCCTAATGCAAGACAATGCTAGACCTCATGTGGTTGGAGTGTGTCAGCAGTTCCTGCAAGAGGAAGGCATTGATGCTATGGACTGGCCCACCCGTTCCCCAGACCTGAATCCAATTGAGCACATCTGGGACATCATGTCTCGCTCCATCCACCAACGCCACGTTGCACCACAGACTGTCCAGGAGTTGGCGGATGCTTTAGTCCAGGTCTGGGAGGAGATCCCTCAGGAGACCATCCACCACCTCATCAGGAGCATGCCCAGGCGTTGTAGGGAGGTCATACAGGCACGTGGAGGCCACACACACTACTGAGCCTCATTTTGACTTGTTTTAAGGACATTACATCAAAGTTGGATCAGCCTGTAGTGTGGTTTTCCACTTTAATTTTGAGTGTGACTCCAAATCCAGACCTCCATGGGTAGATAAATTGGATTTCCATTGATTATTTTTGTGTGATTTTGTTGTCAGCACATTCAACTATGTAAAGAAAAAAGTATTTAATAAGATAATTTCTTTCATTCAGATCTAGGATGTGTTGTTTAAGTGTTCCCTTTATTTTTTTGAGCAGTATATTTTTGTATATAGTGAGGCTTGTTCCTCCAAATAAAATTATAAAGAATCTTATCTAAGTTCTTTACAATTTTAGGGGGTAAGTCAAGTGATAACGAGACATAAAACGATCTGGATAACCCTTCAGCTTTGGACAATAAAACCCGACCGTATAATGAAATATCTCTCATCAACCAGAGGTTCAATTTCTTCTTTGTTTTCTCAATAATGGGGTTAAAGTTTAATTCACTCCTTTGTTTTTCATCCTTGCATATAACAATTCCAAGATAAGTAACCTTATCTTTAATTGGGATACCATATACTTCATGTAAAACACAATCCTTGAGTGGAAATATGACTGACTTATTGATATTAATTTTCAAACCCGAAACTAAGGAAAAGTCTTCAATACATGAAACTGCTTTAGAAACCTCATTCCTGTCTCTCAAAATATGGTGGTATCATCAGCCAGTTGACATAGTTTAAATTCATTGCCAAGTGCTGAAACACCTTGAAAATTCATTTTCTTGATTTGAAGAGCCATAATTTGAGTAACCAATAAAAATAAAAATGGACTAATTGGGCAGCCCTGCCTAATGCCACGGCCAATATCAAATATTTTGGATGTCCCGTGAGCTAATTTTACAGAGCTAGTACAACCACTATATAAAGTTTGGACTGCTTTCAAAAAAAAGTCACCAAACCCCAAAACACATATAGCTTTGAACATAAACTCATGTTCTACAGTGTCAAAAGCTTTATAAAAATCAACAAACATAAGAAAACTATCATCAAGGATGAGGTCATTATAGTCAATCATATCTAAGATCAACCTGATGTTATTACTAATGTGTCGACCATGCATAAAACCAGATTATTCTTCATCAATTATATGACGCAAGCCTTGTTTCAACCTCTTAGCAAATACAAGGGCAAATAATTTCCCATCATTATTCAACAGGCTAATGGATCTCCAGTTGTCTATATAAAGAGTATCCTTATTAGGTTTGGGAATCAAAGTAATTACACCTTGCTTTAAGGAGGTAATTCCCCTTTTTATATTGATTCTTGAAACATAGCAAGAATAAAAGGATTCAATTTATCATTGAATGCTTTATAAAACTCACTTATTAAACCATCATTTCCAGGGGACCTATTGTTCTTAAGGCTTTTAATAAAGTCTTTTATCTCAATTTCAGATAATGATTTCAGGGATTTTTGTGATGAGTTATCTATCTTCTTAGCAATGTTTGCTACATTGTCTAAGAAAAGATCTATATTGGAAGTTGACTGGGCTGATGTATACAGATTCTGATAAAACTGGGCAACATGCTGAGAGATTTCTTTTGGATTTTCATTGGGAGTATTATTAATCATTAATTTACATATGGAAGTCTTTTCGCCTGCCCTTTTTTCTAAATGAAAGAAATATTTTGTATTTTTCTCTCCCTCTTCCATACATTTTCGTCTTGATCTTACAAACGCTCCCCGGGCCTTTTCCTCGTAGATACAGTCTAACTGCATTTGCAATGATGATAGCTCCAGTAATTCCTGGTTAGTTCAGTTTTTTTAGTATAATCCATTATTCCCTTTATGATGTCATATTCTTTCTCTCTCTTGGCACAAGCAATTTCTTTCCCCAATGAAATAGCCAAAAGCCTTATATCAAATTTCATTAGCTCCCAGTAACTTCCAAATGTATTCATAACACAGGCACAATTCCAGTATTTATCAATAATTCCTGCTACTTCCTTCTTAAACACTTCATTCTCTAGTAAAGTCTTGTTCATTTTCCAGTAACCTTCAGTAACTTTTTTTGGTTGACAAACCATGCATATTTAGCTTTATTGAGATCCCTTTGTGGTCTGTTAAAATCAATGGTTCAATTGAGACTGTATCAACCTTGTCAGCCATATCTTCAGATATCAGCCAGAAATCAATACGGGATTGTATAGATACATCTTTGGTACTCCATGTAAACATAATCTTATCTGGGTTCTTATGTCTCCAAATATCTAGAACACCTAACTTTAGACATATATTCCTTATCTCACAAACAGAATTGCTATCCTTAGGAGGCCATCTATCTAGACTATCATGTAATATTGTATTATAATCTCCACCCCATATTACTTTGGCCAATGGAAATTTAGACATAATTTTCCTTATTTTCCTCTCAATGTCTCTAAATAAAATACAGTTACTTGACTTGTTATTGGAAGCATAAATATTTACAACAATGAATTGAACGTGGTTGACATCTACCAATAGTATAATCCATCTCCCTGTATTATCTGCTTCATGACTCAATACATGACCCTTAAAGTTGCCTTTTAAAATAGCGACACCTGCTGACCGATTAGTACCAAATGAAAACCAAATATCATTCCCCCATTGACACTTCCAAAACGCAGCATCTGTGGAACAGGCATGAGTTTCTTGAATGAAATAAAAGTCGGCACTCTTACAATACAAAAATAAAGATTTCCATTTCAAAATACTACGGATTCCCCTGGCATTAATAGAAACAACAGAAATTGACATTTACTATCACAGTGACTATATGAAGAATATTAAACTTGTATACGTTCACATGAATCGAGTTCTCACAAAAAGAAAAGTTCTTACTAGTTGCAAATAAAAACAGTCCTTTGCACCACGCAAGTGGTTGACCTAATTTAAATTGCAAATAACATTGCACCATAGATTGGTAAAACGAATAGCCATCAAGCTAACATTAAGTGTTAGTGCGAATTGCCCTGCAATAAAAAAGTTTGGCTCACACAAACAATGCTCTTTCCTCAAGAAATATAAAGTTTTATCAGATGCAAATAAAACTCAGTCCTGCACAACTCACTTGATAAATGCAGCAGTCAAAAAACTAGGCGTCAGCGTGAATTTCCCTTCCATTAACAAAAGCCTTAGCTCCGCAAAGTATGCACTTTTCCCTTCCTTCCCTGCTCTCTCAATCATCGGCCACAGAGGATCCCGAGCTTCTTTCCGGGACTATTGCCCTGCAATGTTCTCGTCAGATTTTTCTGCTAATCCATAAATTTGAAGATTCGGGTATGAATCACATTCACCCCCCCCCTTTTTTTACACTGCAAGCATATGAGTGAGTTTCAACAATGCCTCTTTTCTCCTTGGAAGTTTCAACATCCATTATCTCAGCAACAGTTTGGTCTTGTCCTGATAACATGCTACTAGCTATGAAGACGTTAGCAGGCCAATTTAACTACACACGCTGAAACTTTTCGATAGCTAGCTTGTTCGTTGGAAATCGTCAAAACTATATTTCAGTTTTATTAATTACAAAAATATTCAAAATAGCTATTGTATGGTTAGATATAATTTTCGTGAAAAATCTAATTTCACCTGCAGTCTAAAACTAAACTTTGTGAGAAAACACAAAAATTGTTTCTCAGCTAGAAATGTTACAAATTTCGTCTTGATCTTGGCTCCCGCCATGTCCAGTACATATGACCTAGGCCTAATTTGTATGAGGTATGTCCAGTGTACACTTTTGGGAGCCCATTCCATGCCGCCATCTTGAGCCCCCCCAAATAGTGTCGATGCATCGCATTTTAAGGTGTTTGACCACAGTAAAAGGCCAGCAACACTCCGTATTATTCAGCCCCATGAAATGACACCATATATACATTCTACAGACCCTACTTAGTATTCCCCAAAATACTTTTACTGCGGCACCCATAATTTAGTAATATAATAATATATAATAATAGTTTTTGCTCTTTAAGCCAAAATGTGTTACATATGCAGTGATTCTCATTTGGGGCATTTATTTGACGCTGGAACGTTTTAAAACCCAAATGTAATGCAAATGTCACATAAATATGAACAAATATGCTTCATTATTAACCTTTAGACAATTATTTTTCATATATCATGAATAAATACAGGTTATTGACACCTTTCTACCTTTCTTTATTTTGAAACCTCGCAATTTCGTGAACCGGAAGTACTTCTTTAGTGTTGCTAATGTGACGCAGATTGCAGCAATCGGAAAAATGGCAGCGGACAAGTGCAATATTATTATTCTGGCGTTCGTTCTTTGCGGATTAACATATGTGTTTGTTAGAGCGGACATAGAAGACACAAATCATGTGAAAGATGCTGAAAGCGGGGCCGTTGATATTGCACCGAAGACGAATATAGGCGCGTCACTGCAATCAACTAAAACCGAGGACCAAACCCAGGCCGCGGAAGAGGAGAGGCAATGGGAGGCCGAAACGAATCCCGCAGATGCCCCAAGCGACAACAAAGCTGACCATGTCCATGATACCATGCAACACCTTGACAGTCGTCCAGCACCGTATGCAAAAGACCAAACCCAAGAGGCAGCGGAAGAGGAGAGGAAATGGGAGGCTACCGAGGTCAAAGAAGCTGACCATGTCCCTGACACCATGCAAACCCCAGACGTCCCTCCACCAACGCCCGCAAAAGATCAGTTTCAGGAAGAGTTGGTGATCAGACCATTGCATTCTGGGGATATCTACGCCAGCTTCCAGTTCCGCACCATGTGGGATACAGACTTCTTACGAGGAAGTAAAGGTAAATAATGTGGTTTAATATGCTGTGTGGGACAATCACATAATTTATCAAGTAGTCACACAGGGACACCACCAGTCGTCAGTGCATATCCAGCACAGGAGGTTGGTGGCATCAAAATTGGGAAGGAAAGGCTCGTGGTAAGTGCAGGAGCAGAGTAAGTGAAATGGTATCAAATACATCAAAGACATGGTTTCCATGTGTTTGATGCCATTCCTTCCGCTCCGTTCCAGCCATTATTATGAGCCGTCCTCCCCTCAGCAGCCTCCACTGAATTTGTCATGGTCCTGTAGACCCACAGAGCAGGCTTTTGTTCCAGCCCAGCACTAAACATTTTATTCAACCAATCAAGGGCTTGATGAGTTGAATAGTTGAACCAGGTGTCTTATTGCTGCTGTGCTATGTTGACTGTGCATTCATTGTCATCAGTACATATGACCTAGGCCTAATTTGTATGAGGTATGTCCAGTGCACACTTTTGGGAGATTATAGGCCTAGATCTGGTACGTGCACACCCCTAAACTCAAGGATGGATTTTATGAACTACAAATCAAGGCAACATATTACTGTTCTATGAAACTCACTGTTTCCTCCCAAATGTTCATTTTCAGTCTCCCACTACCGACTCTTCCCAAAGTCGCTGGGCCAGGTGATTTCAAAGTTCTCTGTGCGTGAGCTCCACATCTCCTTCACTCAGGGCTACTGGAGGACAATGCAGTGGGGCCAGCCATTCCTACCATCGCCCCCTGGTGCTGAACTGTGGGTATGGTTCCAGGACACTGTCACTGAGTGAGTGTATATAATATACTGTGTATTTATTTATCCTTACAAGTTCACTTTCTTTATTGTCGAAGCTAATGGAGTAGCTTTAGATCTGTTGAATCATTGTTAGTTGGTTCTGGTGTCAACAAGAGCTGTATGAATACATATGTGTTGCTCTAGGCTTGTTCATATGATTAGAATCACTTTTTGGCTGTAGCCCTTTTGATTTGAACGAAACAGCCATACATTTTTGCCCATGGTAGAAGTTGTCAAAGTGACTTCAAATAGATAAACTCAACCATTTATATTTTTCAGTAATGAAGACACTGTTGATGTATCATGGTGGGGTATGCAAAATGTTTAAAATTTGAGCACCTCTATCTCCTGACTGTTTTGGCATTCAGTTCCAAAAAGTCCCTTTCTGACTACTTCTACCATGGGCAAACATGTATGGAAGGTTTCTTTCAAATCAAAAGGGGTGCTGTCAGAAAGTGATTGAATTCATATAGAACGAGCCTGTAGTCTCACCCATTTTGTAAACTGTGACTGCTATTATTTGGTCCATTAAGTCTTCGCCCATGAACATATCACATTTGACAGGCATGTCTTTCTTGTGACTGGTTGCAGATACTACAGTTCTCGGCATTAAAGTGATATAGTTGTCTATTAAAGGGAATGTCCACTGAAGTGAATGATCCAGTGCCTTCAGAAAGTATTCACACCCCTTGACCTTTTACACATTTTGTTGTTACAAAGTGGGAGTAAAATGGATTTAATCGTTGTTTTTTTTGTTGTCAATGATATACACAAAATAATTTTTTACATTTGTATTAATAGAAAATAAAAAAATATCTTGTTTTATATAAGTGTTAAATCACCTTTGGCAGCGATTACAGCTGTGATTCTTTCTGGTAAGTCTGAGCTTTGCACACTTGGATTGTACAATATTTGCCCATTTTATTATTTTAAAAAAGTGTCAAGATCTGTCAAGTTGGTTGTTTGTCATTGCTAGACAGACATTTTTAAGTCTTGCCATATATTTTCAAGACAAATTTTGTTTTTAAAGTCAACTTTAACTCAGGAACATTCAATGTCAACTTGCTAAGCAACTCCAGTGTATATTTGGCCTTGTGTTTTAGGTTATTGTCCTGCTGAAAGATGAATTTATCTCCCAGTGTCTGTTGGAAAGCAGACTAAACCAGGTTTTCCTCTAGAATTTTGCCTGTGCTTAGCTCTATTGTTTCTTTTTATCCTAAAAAAGCTGTCATGTGTTGTTGGATTTGCCCTACACATAACGCTTTGTATCCAGGACATAAAGTACATTTCTTCATCACATTTTTTGCAGTTTTACTTTAGTGACTGAGTGTAAACAGGATGCATGTTTTGGAATATTTGTATTCTGTACAGGCTTCCTTCTTTTCACTCTGTCATTTATGTTAGCATTGTGGAGTAGGCCTAACTACAATTTTGTTGATCCATCCTCCATTATCTTTTGTCGGAGTCATTAACCTGTCAAGGTATAGGGGGCAGTATTTTCGATTTCGGATGAAAAGCGTGCCCAAATTAAACTGGTTATTACTCTGTTATTACTCTTAAACTGGTTATTACTCTAGAATATGCATATTATTAGTAGATTTGGATAGAAAACACTCTGAAGTTTCTAAAACTGTTTGAATGGTGTCTGTGAGTATAACAGAACTCAAATGGCAGGCAAAAACCTGAGAAAAATCCAACCAGGAAGTGGAAAGTCTGAGAATTGTAGTTCTTCTTTTGATTCTCTATCGAAACTACAGTGTCTGTGGGGTCACGTTGCACTTCCTAAGGCTTCCATTGGCTGTCAACAGCCTTCAGAAAGTTCTTTCAGCATTCTCCTGTCACTAGGCAGAGTATAGTAGCTCAGTCAATCAGTGGACTGCCTGAGGACAAAGAGATTGGATATGCGCGATCCTGCGAGCACGCCGTTCCTTCTTTTTCTTCTTGAATGAATATGCTATTGTCCGGTTGGAATATTATCGCAATTTTACGTTAAAAATACTATAAAGATTGATTTTAAACAGCGTTTGACATGCTTCTAAGAACGGTAATGGAACATTTAGACTTTTCGTCTCTGGTACCGCGCTCGCGCATTATGCCTTTGTATAGTGCTCTGTACGCACGAACAAAACGGAGGTGTTTGGACATAAATATGGATTATTTCGAACAAAAACAACATTTCTTGTGGAAGTAGCAGTCCTGGGAGTGCATTCTGATGAAGATCAGCAATGGTAAGAGAATATTTATATTACTAATTCTGAGTTTAGGTGACACCGAACTTGGCAGGTGTCTGTATAGCTTGCTGTGATGGCGAGCTATGTACTCAGAATATTGAAAAATGTGCTTTCTCTGTAAAGTTATTTTAAAATCTGACACAGCGGTTGCATAAAGGAGTACTGTATCTATAATTCTTAAAATAATTGTTATGTACTTTGTCAACATTTATGATGAGTATTTTTGTAAATTGATGTGCACATTCACCGGTAGGTTTGGTGGGAATACATTTTCTGAACATCACGCGCCAATGTAAAATGCTGTTTTTGGATATAATTATGAACTTTATCAAACAAAACATACATGTATTGTGTAACATGATGTCCTAGGAGTGTCATCTGATGAAGATCGTCAAAGGTTAGTGCTGTGTTTTGGGTTTTTGTGACACGTCCTTGCATGGAAAATGGCTGTGTGGTTATTTTTGTCTATGTACTCTCCTAACATAATCTAATGTTTTGCTTTCGCTGTAAAGCCTTTTTGAAATCGGACAATGTGGTTGGATTAACGAGAAGTTTATCTTTTAAAATGGTGTAAAATAGTCGTATGTTTGAGAAATTTAAATGATGATATTTTTGCTGTTTTTTATTTCGCACCATGCTATATCACTGGCTGTTGAATAGTGTGGGACGGTCACGTCCCACCTTGCCCAGAGAGGTTAAACTCTGTAGCTGTTTTAAAATCACCATTGACCTCCTGGTGAAATCCCTGAGTGGTTTCCTTCCATTCCAGCAACTGATTTACGAAGGTTGCCTATGTCTTTGTAGTGACTGGGTGTATTGTTACACCATTCAAAGTGTAAAATGAATAACTGCACCATGCTCAAAGGGATATTCAATGTCTGCTTTTTCTTTTTACCCATCTTCCTTATAAGTAAGTGTCCTTGTTTGTGAACCATAGGACAACCTCCCTGGGCTTTGTGGTTGAATCTGTGCTTCAAATTCACCTTGGACCTTAAAGATAATTGTATGTGTGGGGTACACCGATAGGGTAGTGATTTTAAACATGTTACACTATTTTTGCACATAGTGAGTCCATGCAACTTATTACGTGACTTGTTAAGCACATTTATACTCCTGAACTTTAGGCTTGCCATAACAAAAGGGTTGCGTACTTATTGGCTGAAGACATTTCAGCTTTTCATTTTTTAAATTAATTTGTAAACATGTATAAAAACACAATTCCACTTTCACATTATGGGGTATTGTATGTAGATCAGTGACACAATTTTAAATTCAGCCTGTAACGCAACAAAATGTGAAAAAAATCAAGGTGTGAATTATTTCTGAAGGCACTGTAACTGTACCATTCGTTTTGATCCTTCGCCTTAGTGTGGACGATGCCTGGAAGGAGCTGACCAATGTTCTCTCAGGGATCTTCTGTGCCTCCCTGAACTTCATTGACTCCACCAACACGGTGCAGCCCAGTGCCTCCTTCAAACCTCTAGGCTTGGGCAACGGTAAGTTTCCTCACACTCGACAGTCTCTACAGTAGCTAGCCTACCTCTGAACTGAGAGCAGTGTTCATAAAGCACCAGAGTGAAACAGGTACCATCTGTAATTGTCCAGTAAGGAACACTTCTACGGTGTGACAATGAATATGACCTAGTGCCAACCAATGCTTTGTCGTTATGTCAAACTGAAAAGACAATGCCATGAGTCTTTACAGCAGGTGTGGGCAATCCTATGGCTGGTATGGGAGTTTTTACTCAAGCCAAGCGGTAAAACACCTCATTCAACTACCAAACTAATCATATTCAGGTTTGCATCTTGGCTAGAATATAAGCCTGCAATCTTACCAGCCCTGGTGGGGTAAGATTCCTACTCCTGAACAGAGAGCAGTGCTTTAGAACAGCCATATTGTACTCCAAAAGGAATCCAAAAGAAGTTAGTTAAAGATTTGAAACACTACGGTAGTGATGTGACTCTCCATAATGTCTCATCTGTTGATTTTTGTCATCTCATGTACGTTGTATGTGTCCTCTAATCAGTAACAGACCAGCGCTTCCTCCGCTATGCCGTGTTGCCGCGGGAGATCGTCTGTACTGAGAACCTGACTCCGTGGAAGAAACTCCTTCCCTGTGGCTCCAAGGTACCTGTCTGTCTTATGTTTGATGCTCTTATGAAAGTTGCATCTAGCCAAAGCTTTAGACTTTAGTACAATACATCTGAAATCTGCCACAACTCCTATGTGTGCAATGGCTTCCTTCTTGGCTTATGTGTTTGGCTTTGGGTGGTTATTTTTGTTATCCTTTTATTGTAGTTGACTTTGTGTGTGTGGTGATTAACCATGTCTTTCATGTTTCCCCTCTCTTTCCACTAGGCTGGTCTGGCAGTCCTGATGAAGTCTGAGAAACTCTTCCACAGCAGCTTCCACTCCCAGGCTCTACACTTCAGACCTGTGTGTCAGGTAATACAGTCTGTAGTGCACATACACTACCGGTCAAAAGTTTTAGAACACCTCATTAATCTAAACGCAATATCCCATAATCACAAAGCTATATATATATATAGTGTTAAAACCCTTTACAATGAAGATCTGGATTTTTACAAATTATCTTTGAAAGACACGGTCCTGAAAAAGGACCGTATATATATATATATATATACGGTCCTTTTTCAGGACCGTGTCTTTCAAAGATAATTTGTAAAAATCCAGATCTTCATTGTAAAGGGTTTTAACACTATATATATTGCTTGTTCAATGAACCATAAACAATTAATGAACATGCACCTGTGGAACGGTCGTTAAGACACTAACAGCTTACAGACGGTAGGCAATTAAGGTCACAGTTATGAAAACGTAGGACACTAAAGAGGCCGTTCTACTGACTCTGAAAAACACCAAAAGAAAGATGCCCAAGGTCCCTGCTCATGTGTGTGAATGTGCCTTGGGCATGCTGCAGGAGGCATGAGGACTGCAGGTGTGGCCAATAAATTGCAATGTCCGTACTGTGTGACGCCTAAGACTTAGCTACAGGGATACGGGACGGACAGCTGATCGTCCTCGCAGTGGCAGAACACGTGTAACAACACCTGCACAGGAATGGTACATCCAAACATTACACCTGCGGGACAGGTACAGGATGGCAACAACTGCCCGAGTTACACCAGGAACGCACAATCCCTCCATCAGTGCTCAGACTGTCCACAATAGGCTGAGAGAGGCTGGACTGAGGGCTTGAAGGCATGTTGTAAGGCATTTGTGTTTATCGTCGAAGGAATGAGCATTACACTGAGGCCTGTACTTTCGAGCGGGATCGATTTGGAGGTGGCGGATCCGTCATGGTCTGGGGCGGTGTGTCACAGCATCATCGGACTGAGCTTGTTGCAGGCAATCTCAACGCTGTGCGTTACAGGGAAGACATCCTCCTCCCTCATGTGGTACCCTTCCTGCAGGCTCATCCTGACATGACCATCTAGCATGACAATGCCACCAGCCATACTGCTCATTCTGTGCGTGATTTCCTGCAAGACAGGAATGTCAGTGTTCTGCCATGGCCAGCGAAGAGCCCAGATCTCAATCCCATTGAGCACGTCTGGGATCTGTTGGATCGAAGGTTGAGGGCTATTATCTATTATCTTCTTGTTTTAATTATGTGTTATTACCTCGCGTCCAGTCTCATTCCAAACGTCGTAAATTGTTGTTATCTGCACGAACCCAGTCTTCACTAAGTCATCCATACATCAATTGTCTTAAAATCATTCGTGGGGGTCAGCTGAGAAGACACTACAGGGTTGATAAATATTAACAATTGATATGCTAATCCTTTGCACATGAACGCTCACTCATTCGGAAACAATTGCAATCAATATATATATTTACGCTCAGTGTGTCGTCGTGATCTTTGTTGGAGAGTTTCGTCCTCTTGTAGAGTTCTCTGTCTCTGTGTCTCTGTGTGTTAGAATGGATCTTTCAAAGCGTCATTCATTAATGTCGTTATATAATGGCTGTTTCGTCGGTTTTCGCATTCAATGATACCGAATTTCTAGCTGCAGACTAGTAATTAATATCAAAGACTTGTTATTATTCTGTCGGTATCGATAGTCTAAAAGTTCAACCACGTGGTATGGTTAAAGTTCAGTAGAGGAATGCATGGTCAAACCTTGGCTCTCTCTCTTCTCAAGGTAAGCTGGTCTGCAGAAAGAAACCCTGGATGGGCTTATATACTGAACGTAGAAAAGGCTGTCACATGACGCCTTGTCCTGTCTGTGTCCCTGGGGGCGTGCCGATGACTTAGTTAAGCTTTGAACAGACATACAATTCTCTCACATTAACATAAGTACATAACATCTCAACATATTCCAAATAGCTTTATCCTTATTCCTAAATTTTATACAACCATTAGATGTAAGTCTCATCGCTGAGGCTAGTATATAAACCTTAGTATGGTAATATGGCCATATTGTCTCTAATGAGTTTCACAAAATTGCACCAAGCGGACCAGTTCGTAGCTGGATTCTTCACCGATCTTTTATACCTTCTCCAGAACATAAATGTCGTTCGGTTCCCCCATCTGGTGAGATGGAAGAATTCCTTTGTCTCTCTAAGAAACCATTATGTCTCAAAACTGTGGTCTGTGAGGCAGGACATTCCCTTTGGAATTTACGACCGCCTTCTGACCACAGCAGCCTGGGTAGCGGGAGGTAGGTAGGGGGATGGTGCATAGAAAAGGCCTGGTGCAGAGGGGGGGGGGGTTTAACTGTGCTCGCTGTACCCAAAGAGGGCAACGTCATGAAAATAGTTGAAGTCGGAAGTTTAAATACATCTTAGCCAAATACATTAAAATTCCTGACATTTAATCCAAGTAAAAATTCCCTGTCTTAGGTTAGTTAGATCACCACTTAATTTTAAGAATGTGAAATGTCAGAATAATAGTAGAGAAACTTATTTATTTCAGCTTTTATTTCTTTCATCACATTCCCAGTGGGTCAGAAGTTTACATACATGCAATTAGTATTTGGTGGCATTGCCTTTAAATTGTTTAACTTGGGTCAAACGTTTTGGGTAGCCTTCCACAAGCTTCCCACAATAAGTTGGGGGAATTTTGTCCCATTCCTCCTGACAGAGCTGGTGTAACTGAGTCAGGTTTGTAGGCCTCCTTGCTCGCACACGTTTTTTCAGTTCTGCCCACAAATTTTAATATAGGCTTGAGGTCAGGGCTTTGTGATGGTCACTCCAATAGCTTGACTTTGTAGTGCTTAAGCCATTTTGCCACAATTTTGGAAGTATGCTTGGGGTCCTTTTCCATTTGGAAGACCCATTTGTGACCAAGCGTTAACTTCCTGACTGATGTCTTGAGATGTTACTTCAATATATATCCACATAATTTCCTTTCCTCATGATGCCATCTATTTTTGTGAAGTGCGCCAGTCCCTCCTGCAGCAAAGCACATGATGCTGCCACCCCCGTGCTTCACGGTTGGGATGGTGTTTTTCGCCTTGCAAGCCTCCCCCTTTTCCCTCCAAAGATAACGATGGTCATTATGGCCAAACAGTTCTATTTTTGTTTCATCAGACCAGAGGACTTTTCTCCAAAAAGTACGATCTTTGTCCCCATGTGCAGTTGCAAACCGTAGTCTGGCTTTTTTTATGGCAGTTTTGGAGCAGTGGCTTCTTCCTTGCTGAGCGGCCTTTCAGGTTATGTCGATATAGGACTCGTTTTACTGTGGATATAGATTATTTTGTACCTGTTTCCTCCAGCATCTTCACAAGGTCCTTTGCTGTTGTTCTGGGGTTGATTTGCACATTTCGCATCGAAGTACATTCATCTCTAGGAGACAGAACGCATCTCCTTCATGAGCGTATTGACTGCTGCGTGGTCCCATGGTGTTTATACTTGCGTGCTATTGTTTGTACAGATGAACGTGGTACCTTCAGGCGTTTGGAAATTGCTCCCAAGGATGAACCTGACTTGTGGAGGTCTGCATTTTTTTTTCTGAGGTCTTGGCTGATTTCTTTTGATTTTCCCATGATGTCAAGCAAAGAGGGACTGAGTTTGAAGGTAGGCCTTGAAATACATCCACAGGCACACCTCCAATTGACTCAAATGATGTCAATTAGCCTATCAGAAGCTTCTAAAGCCATGACATCATTTTCTGGAATTTTCCAAGCTGTTTAAAGGCACAGTCAACTTAGTGTATGTAAACTTCTGACCCACTGGAATTGTGATTAAGTGAAATAATCTGTCTGTAAACAATTGTTGTAAAAATAGCTTGTGTCATGCACTACGTAGATGTCCTAACCGACTTGCCAAAACTATAGTTTGTTAACAAGAAATTTGTGGAGTGGTTGAAAAACAAGTTTTAATGACTCCAACCTAAGTATATGTAAACTTCCCGACTTCAACTGTGTGTGTGTGTGTGTGTGTGCGTGTTTATATATATTACATACACACACACACACACACACACACACACACACACACACACACACACACACACACACCAGTCAAAAGTTTAGACACCTACTTATTCAAGGGTTTTCTCTTTATTTTTACTATTTTCTACATTGTAAAATAATTGTGTAGGCATCAAAACTATGAAATAACACACATGGAATCATGTAATAACCTAAAAGTTTTAAGCTAATTTAAAATATATTTGAGATTCTTCAAATGGCCACCCTTTGCCTTGATGACAG
Organism: Salmo trutta; assembly: GCF_901001165.1. NCBI lineage: Eukaryota > Metazoa > Chordata > Actinopteri > Salmoniformes > Salmonidae > Salmo > Salmo trutta. The sequence goes on along the minus strand of NC_042986.1, from coordinate 686,469 downwards.
CTTTGCACACTCTTGGCATTCTCTCAACCAGCTTCACCTGGCATGCTTTTCCAACAGTCTTGAAGCAGTTCCCACGTATGCTGAGCAGTTGTTGGCTGCTTTTCCTTCACTCTGCGGTCCGACTGTTGTTTCTCTGCTTATTTTAGCTGTTCTTGCCATAAAATGGACTTGGTCTTTTACTAAATAAGGATATCTTCTGTATGCCCCCCTATCTTGTCACAAAACTGATTGGCTCAAACGCATAAAGAAGGAAAGAAATTCCACAATTTAACTTTTAAGAAGGCACACCTGTTAATTGAAATGCTTTCCAGGTGACAACCTCATGAAGCTGGTTGAGAGAATGCCAAGATTGTGCAGAGCTGGATTGAAGGCAAAGGGTGGCTACTTTGAAGAATCTCAAATGTAAAAAATATTTTGATTTGTTTAACACTTTTATGGTTACTACAAGATTCCATATGCGTTATTTCATAGTTCTGATTTCTTCACTATCATTCTACAATGTGGAAAGTAGTAAAAATAAAGAAAAACCCTTGAATGAGTAGGTGTCCAAAATTTTGACTGGTAATAAAAAAAATAATAATAATAATTATATATATATATATAAAATTACACACACAGAGAGAAGGTTGAGTATCTGGAGCATCAGCATTTGTGGGTTCGATTACAGGCTCAAAATGGCCAGTAACAAATAACTTTCTTTTGAAACTCGTCAGTCTAGTCGTGTTCTGAGAAATGAAGGCTATTCCATGCAAGAAACGGAAGATCTCGTACAACGCTGTGTAATACTCCCTTCACAGAACAACACAAACTGGCTCTAACCAGAATAGAAAGAGGAGTGGTAGGCCCCAGTGCACAACTGAGCAAGAGGACAAGTACATTAGAGTGTCTAGTTTGAGAAACAGACACCTCAAGTCCTCAAGTGGCAGCTTCATTAAATAGTAGCCGCAAAACACCAATCTCAATGTCAACAGTGAAGAGGTGATTCCGGGGTGCTGGTCTTCTAGGCAGAGTTGCAAAGAAAAAGCCATATGTCAGACTGGCCAATAAAAATAAATGATTAAGATGGGCAAATTAACACAGACACTGGACAGAGTCGCCTCTTCACTGTTGACGTTGAGACTGGTGTTTTGCGGGTACTATTTAATGAAGCTGCCAGTTGAGGACTTTGTTTGGAGATTTACTTTTCAAATAACCGAATGTGAGAGGTTTTAATTTGAATTAAGAGAAAAAGGCCATTCTTGAACATGCGTTGAGACATTTTTACTAATCTGCTAGAGAACCACTTCTGATTTAAGTATAACTTGTGTGAGGTCTAATGCCCTCCGAATTTCTGCCCTCCGAATTCAAATTAATTATATAAATAAGCCCGTTTTAATTTTGTCTGGCTTGCCGTTCCAAATAAAATAAAAATGTTTTGCTCATATCATTTAAAAAACAAGTCGCTAGCTGTAGGCAAGGCCATAAGCAAATAGGTAAACTGGGATATGACTAAAGAGTTAAATCAGGGTGAATTCTTTCCACAAATAGATAGATCTTGCTACCATGGAAAGGAAAATACCTATCTATTTGTGGTAACTTTCTATTTAAATGTATTATAGTGAGAATCTTTCTTTTGGGATATGAAATGAGCTTTAGTGCGTATGGAACATTTCTGGGATCTTTTATTTCAGCTCATGAAACATGGGACCAACACGTTACATGTTCTGTTCATATTTTGGTTCAGTGTAGTTGGTCGTAGTAATTTTTGAATGTAAGAGTGTAGGAATAGAGAATCTTCGTTAATTGTCTCACTGTCTTCATTGTCTCAAACAAAACCACTGGTTTCTCCTTCCATGCTACATCATTCCATCCTATCCTAATCCCATTTGAAATCTTGTCTCTTTTGATGAGCCCCAGCTTTGATATGACACTCTACGGTTGTTTCAGGACTGGAAGTGCAAATCCACAGTGTGGGAGCTGAGACAGACACTGAACGTGGTGTTCGACCTGCACACCTCTGGCCAGGGAAAACGAGGTGAGAGGCCTCTTGCATTCAGTATTATACCCCTTTCACACACCTAAGCTGAGCCGAACTGTACTGCACTGGCCTGTTTATGCATCCACCATATATTTGCTGGAAACTTAAAGGAAAATAACAGAGCCAGCACAATACGGTTCGGGTCTGCATGATAGTGTGAAAATGGTATAAGTAATTTCACCTCACTATTGCTAAAACACACCGGTGTTACCAAGCTCTAATGTACCTTGCACCGATTCATGTAGGTGCTAGGCTTGAACGGTATATCATATATATGTACTGCATACTGGGGTATTTGTGGAAAAAAATACGGGATGGTTTTTCAATACTGTCAACTATTTATTTGAAGTTTTTCAATAAATCTGAATATTTTTAGCTTTTTAGGCAAATACCTGCAGTGCAATAATTTAGGAGATGAAGCAGATTGCGTTCTTCATTTCACCTTTCTCGTGAGTGCAGCTGTGTATTAGGTTTAACTTGCTAGTTAGCTAAGTAAGTGGCTGAGTTAATAAGGAGATTGGGCGTCATATAGTTTTATCTTTCTGCCGTGGTTGAGAAGTCAAATCGCTTTGGATGAGTAATCTGTACAGCTGCCACTGCTGCCATCTTGATTTCCTTGCGTTTATTTTTTCTCCTCTCCATTCTCGGCCCGTCAGCTCCTTCCCCCTCTTCTCTGAGCAGAGCAGGCAGGCCTGTGGCCCTAGCGACTCCACACAGACTCATCAGTGTGTACACATGCTGCTCCAGAGCCAGTACTATTCTTCCTTCAGACAAGCATGCATCAAAACTTCGTTCTTTTGCACAATGTCTCTCGTTCACATTTGTTTGAAAATGCCCAGACTCACCAAACGTTACATTCGGTGGCTCCTACCTACACTTGTATGAACGTTATGAGCTGGATTGTCTGTCTTTGCAATTAGTTTATTTTCAAATGTTGTTAGCTTTCTGGTAATGGTCGCCCCCTGTGGTCTTTAAAAAAGAAAAATGTGCGCCCCTTGTGTACTAAGACGGTAATACTGTAAATCCCGTGATAACAGAAGGACGGTATAAAAATCTGGATACCCCCCAACCCAGGTAGGTGTATTTGCATGCTAGCTGGATGTTACAAAGCAAAAAGGGCATGTTTTTCAAATAATATCAAACTTGATTTAAAGGGCATTTAAAGTTGCAAAACCTGTTACAGTGAAATAATAAAATTAAAGAAATAAAGAACAAACAACTTTTCATATAAAAGTAGTTTGTCTAATGCGGTGTACAGACATTGACCTTTCTGTGCTCCTTGAAAAAGACTGTTCACTAACTTTTTAAATACAAAAGGGGCCAAGATGAATGTGATGTTACGATGGTGATGTTGGTTATTGGGTGTTTTGACAGAGTGGTCCCTGTTCAAGATGTTCTCTCGCACCCTGACTGAAGCCTGCCCGCTGGCCTCCTCCAGTAAAGTGTACGTGGACGTCACAGACAACCCTCAGGTCAACAACTTTACATTACTAACTTTACATGACTGCTAACTTTACCCAACTCCATTCTATTCAGTTGGCAGACAATCTTACTCTTGAGTGCATACGCATTATTGTTAATTCATTGATTTGCGAATCAATGTTTGTCTGTTTGTATATGAATGCTTGCATGTGTGTGATTTTTGTTAACTTTAAAACATCAGACAACACTATGGAGAAGTGTTATTCTATGGTAATTATGCAGGCATTTGTTGTTATTGTATTTCCCCTACAGGGAGAGGTGTTTGAGCTGAGCCCAACCACTCCCCTGCTCAGCCAAGCTGTGGTGCTTGGGGACCGGAGGACCTACTCTGTCTACGACCTCACTAACCAGGCCACGTTCGGACAAACGCGCTCCCTCAACATGCTGCTGCGCTGGAGAGCAGCTGAGAGTGGTGAGTGACCTGTAAAGAACACAACACGTGAGCAGCATTAATTCCAGAAAACATTTCTTTCCCTCGACTGTCTGTTCCCCTCCCTTCACAAATTGCTGTTACACAAGTGGAATAAGGAACAATCCCTATCCGTCTTGTATAATTACAAAAATTGCTCAACCCCATTTAGAATACAATTATTATGCAGTTACTAAAATACTAAGAAACTGCATGTTAATACAATGTTACTAGTATAATTTGCAGTTACTGCTAGGGCTGTTGCGGTGACCGTATTACTGTGACACCGGCGGTCACGAGTCATGAAGACCGTCAAATTCCACATGACCGCTTAGTCATGTTAATTAGGCTTCTCCAAGCTCTGATGCTGCTGATGGTCATTAGTAGCCTACCAAACTTGCTGACTACCTAGTACTCAGCACTCTCTTGTCCCTCTAATCACTCTGACATCAATGCAAATGTGTTTGAAAATCTGAACAAACACTAAATGAAAGCCCATGAGCTCATGTTGTGCAACATTTCTGTAGGCTATGCAATTGCGGAAGAAAACAGAGTGATGGCTTCTACTAAAAAGAGGAGGGTCCCATCAGCTTTCTATAGGCTAGGCCTACTATATTTATTTCTTAACTTTCCTAATATTAAGCACATAGTCTATACTCCTGTTTGGAAGATAAACAATCTGGCTGGCATGAAAATTAACCACGGGAAAAGCGTCCTCCATTTGCTATTTAAGTGCGTAGTTGACATGTATTGTTTCCCGCTGCCTCTGTTTCAAGACTGGTGCATGGTAATGGTCCATTCTAAATCAAAACAAATTTATCACACATTATTTACTCTATGTAAAGACAAGATTAAATGAAGAATAGTAGGATTGGTGACAATATTAGCCTATCACTTGTGAATTATATACAGTTGAAGTCGGAAGTTTACATACACCTTAGACAAATATATCACAGAGCTGGTGTAACTGAGTCATGTTTGTAGGCCTCCTTGCTCGCAAACGTTTTTTCAGTTCTGCCCACAAATCTTCTATAGGATTGAGGTTAGGGCTTTGTGATGGCCACTCCAATAGCTTGACTTTGTTGTCCTTAAGCCATTTTGCCACAACTTTGGAAGTATGCTTGGGGTCATTGTCCATTTGGAAGACCCATTTGCGACCAAGCTTTAACTTCCTGACTGATGTCTTGAGATGTTGCTTCAATATATCCACATAATTTCCTTTCCTCATGCTGCCATCTATTTTGTGAAGTGCACCAGTCCTTCCTGCAGCAAAGCACCCCCACAACATGTTGATGCCACCCCCGTGCTTCATGGTTGGGATGGTGTTCTTCGGCTTGCAAGCCTCCCCCTTTTTCCTCCAAACATAACGATGGTCATTATGGCCAAACAGTTCTGTTTTTGTTTCATCAGACCAGAGGACATTTCTCCAAAAAGTACGATCTTTGTCTCCATGTGCAGTTGCAAACCGTAGTCTGGCTTTTTTTATGGCGGTTTTGGAGCAGTGGCTTCTTCCTTGCTGAGCGGTCTTTCAGGTTATGTCAATATAGGACTCGTTTTACTGTGTTTATAGATACTTTTGTACCTGTTTCCTCCAGCATCTTCAAGGTCCTTTGCTGCTGTTCTGGGATTGATTTGCGCTTTTCATCTCCTCCCTAAGCGGATTGATGGCTGCGTGGCCCCATGGTGTTTATACTTGCGTACTATTGTTTGTACAGATGGTGGTACCTTCAGGCGTTTGGAAATTACTCCCAAGGATGAACCAGACTTGTGGAGGTCTACAATTTATTTTCTGAGGTCTTGGCTGATTTGATTTTCCCATGGTGTCAAGCAAAGAGGCACTGAGTTTGAAGGTAGGCCTTGAAATACATCCACAGGTACACCTCCAATTGACTCAAATTATGTCAATTAGCTTATCAGAAGCTTCTAAAGCCATGACATCATTTTCTGGAATTTTCCAAGCTGTTTAAAGGCACAGTCAACTTAGTGTATGTAAACTTCTGACCCAATGGAATTGTGATACAGTGAAATAATCTGTCTGTAAACAGTTGTTGGAAAAAGTACTTGTCATGCACAAAGTAGATGTCTTAACCGACTTGCCAAAACTATAGAAATTTGTGGAGTGGTTGAAACACTTAGGTTGGAGTCATTAAAACTTGTTTATGTAAACTTCCGACTTCAACTGTATTTTCACTTGTGAAATGTCCAGCAAAAGAAACTGCCTTTTGTTTTTTGCAACTTTTCCGAATCATAGTCGCTCACCTCATGTAACCTAGACCATAGGCATATATGTTTTGATAAGGTTTTTAATCACAAGTAATGTGGCCAAATAACTTCTTAAAATTAAGCACATTCATCTGCTTTACAAGGGGTGTAGAGCCTAACTGGCATACATAAGCACCGTGTTAGTTTCAAGTTTGGGGGAAATAATTTTTCTATAAAAATGCACCTTTATAATGAAAGCATTACATGCATAATCGCGTTTGTGGTCAGTTTTGATAATGGTGTTTTCCCACTAACGGAACATTCGCCCTTATAGCCTACTACCACGTGCACATTGTTGCGCTTATAATGTAAAGAAATACAATTTTAACCTAAAATGTTCTGATCTGTTGCATCAGCCACATTGTGTAATAAAAGGTTTTTTGATGCTAGTGGTTGTATTAATTTGGGATCTATTGCTTCCCACAATGGTCTCAGAATATGTTTGGGATATTTATTTCTCACATAGAATAGGTTGAGTTTTGTACTATGTTGTTCGTTAGGCCTACTCATCTTGTTGGCTGACGAAAAGTAAATAAACAGTTCTTCCAATATCTTCAATATGTACCTCGGAATTGGATAAGGATGCACGCAGTTGCGTCCCTGATATGTCTGTCTTCACTTGTAGCCTGTGAGAAAGACCCGAACACGTGATGGAGAGCCATGTGAGTGAGAGGTGCCTAGGAGCATGCAGCACTCAGGGAGGAAGGCACAACACAGCCCTCTCATTCACAATTTACCCAAATCTTGTCTGTATGATATGACTAATGATGATTTGAAAAAAAGTTTGTAGAACAACTAAATTTACATTAATATCTTTAAATTAAGCATATAAGAGTACCTATTTCTTTGTTAACCGTTCAACACAGAATAGCCGCATGTGAGCAGTCCCTCAAATCGTTTGGAGCTTTGTTCTGTTCTATTCTTCATAGGGCACAACGGCCACTGGCCGCAAAAAGCATGGATTCTTTTAGGGTGCATTACGTCCACAAAGGGGATGCCGCTGGGAAATTTGAGGCATTATCAAGTGCTTGTCAAATTGTGAATGGGAGTCTACAACCTGCGCATAAAACTAATCATCGTTAGTCATATCATACAGCCTTACAATGAATTAAACATCTAACCATATAGCCCAACGTTTGTAGAACAACTAAATTTACATGAATAACTCTAAATTAAGCATTTAGGAGTATCTATTTCTTTGTTAACCGCTCAACACAGAATAGAGCAGTCCCTCATCATTTAGAGCTTTGTTCAATTGTATTCTTCATACTATAAAATAATGCCATGGAATTCTAAGCAAATCTTGTCTGCTAAATGAACTAGTGTAGCCCACAGCCATTTGGCATAGCCAGATCAGGACATAACATAGGGACAACTCATAGTATGCAATTATTTTCTTCTGAAATAGACTACATAGCCCTAGTTACTGCACAGTAAGATCAGGTAATGTGTTACCGAAAAAAATGGTGATATAAATTAATTTCCATGTAGAGCATATAAAATGGTGTCTGTATAAAACTCACCATAGAAATTATGTTTATATTCTTGTAATATTATGATTGACAATATGAACGCTCCCTCCTTCCCTCTCCCCAGGAGACATGCTGCGTCCCCTACTGCATGGAGAGCGCTACGTGGCCGGCTACGGGCTGCAGACGGGAGAGATCCACACCCTGATGTACAACAACCACCCATACCGGGCCTTCCCCGTACTCCTGCTAGACACTGTGCCCTGGTACCTGCGCCTCTACATCCACACGCTCACTGTCAGCAGCAAGGGCCGTGACAACAAACCCAGTGAGTACTTCAGTGCTGCTGTTCACCTGCTGACACTGTTCCACCTAAGCCTGATATAAATGGCAGCTACCTATTGATAGCAGTTGAGGGAAAAGCCATTTCTTCCCACATGGGGGAGCACATGCTTCAGTATCATAAAGCCTCATGCAGCCACAAAATGTGCCTGACCTAAAATGTTATATTTTGAAGAGAATTTGATAAAGCGAAAACCAGGTTTTTGACATTTTTATAAATGTCTTAAAAATAAAGAACATGCGTAAATAAGGTAAGTATTCAGACCCTTTGCTATCAGACTCGAAATTAGTCTCAGATGCATCATTTTTCCATTTATCATTCTTGCAATGTTTCTACAACTTGATTGGCGTCCACCTGTGGTAAATTCAATTGATTTGAAAAGGCACACACCTGTCTATATAAGGTCCCACAATTGACAGTGCATGTTAGAGCAAAAACTAAGCCATGAGGTCAAACTAATTGTCCATAGATCTCCGAAACAGGATTTTGTTGAAGCACAGATCTGGGGAAGGGTACCAACACATTTCTGCAGCATTTAAGGTTCCCAAGAACACAGTGGCCTCCTTCGTTCTTAAATGGAAGAAGTATGGAACCACCAAGGCCCTTCCTAGAGCTGGCCAGCCGGCCAAACTGAGCAATCGGGAGAAGGACCCGATGGTCCCTCTGACAAATCTCCATAGTTCTTCTGTGGAGATGGGAGAACCTACCAGAAGGACAACCATCTCTGTAGCACTCCACTAATCAGGCCTTTATGGTTGAGTGGCCAGACGGAAGCCACTCCTCAGTAAAAGGCACATGACAGCCCGCTTGGAGTTTGCCAAAAGGCCCCTAAAGGACTCTGACCATGAGAAACAAGATTCTCTGGTCTGGTGAAACCAAGATTGAACTCTTTGGCCTGAATGCGTCACGTCTGCAGGAAACCTGGCACCATCCTTATGGTGAAGCATGGTGGAGGCTGCATCATGCTGTGGGGATGTTTTTCAGCAGCAGGGACTGGGAGACTAGTCCGGATCGAGGGAAAGATAAACGGTGCAAAGTACAGAGAGATCCTTGATGAAAACCTACTCCATAGCGCTCGGACCTGACTGGGGCGAAGGTTCACCTTCCAACAGGACAATGACCCTAAGCACACAGCCAAGACAACGCAGGAGTGGCTTCGGGACAAGTCTCTGAATAACATCCTTGAGTGGCACAGCCAGAGCTTGGACTTGAACCCGATCGGACATCTCTGAAGAGACCTGAAAATAGCTGTGCAGCAACGTTCCCCATCCAACCTGACAGAGCTTGAGAGCATCTGCAGAGAAGAATGGGAGAAACTCCCCAAATACAGGTGCGCCAAGCTTGTAGCGTCATACCCAAGGAGAGACTAGTCATAATCGCATAGTTATGTTGTCATTAAAACTTGTTTTTCAACCACTCCACGAATTTCTTGTTAACTATAGCTTTGGCAAGTCGGTTAGGACATTTACTTCATGCATGACACAAGTAATTTTTCCAACAATTGTTTACAGACAGATTATTTCACTTATAATTCACTGTATCACAATTCCAGTGGGTCCGAAGTTTACGTAGCTTGGAAAATTCCAGAAAATGATGCCATGGCTTCAGAAGCTTCTGATAAGCTAATTGACATAATTTTTGTCAATTGGAGGTGTACCTGTGGATGTATTTCAAGGCCTACCTTCAAACTCAGTGCCTCTTTGCTTGACACCATGGGAAAATCAAAAGAAATAAGCGAAGACCTCAGGAAAAAAAAATTGTAGACCTCCACAAGTCTGGTTCATCCTTGGGAGCAATTTCCAAACGCCTGAAGGTACCACGTTCATCTGTACAAACAATAGTACGCAAGTATAAACACCATGGGACCACGCAGCCGTCATACAGCTCATGAAGGAGACGCGTTCTGTCTCCTAGAGATGAATGTACTTTGGTGCAAAAAGTGCAAATCAATCCCAGAACAGCAGCAAAGGACCTTGTGAAGATGCTGGAGGAAACGGGTACAACATTTTTTATATCGACATATCCTGAAAGGCTGCTCAGCAAAGAAGAAGGCACTGCTCCAAAACCGCCATAAAAAAAACAGACTACGGTTTGGAGACAAAGATTGTACTTTTTGGAAAAATGTCTTCTGTTTTGATGAAACAAAAATAGAACTGTTTGGCCATAATGACCATCGTTATGTTTGGAGGGAAAAGGGGGAGGCTTGCAAGCTGAAGAACACCATCCCAACCGTGAAGCACGGGGGTGGCAGCGTCATGTTGTGGGTGTGCTTTGCTGCAGGACTGGTGCACTTCACAAAATAGATGGCATCATGAGGTAGGAAAATTATGTGGATATATTGAAGCAACATCTCAAGACATCAGTCAGGAAGTTAAAGCTTGGTCGCAAATGGGTCTTCCAAATGGACAATGACCCCAAGCATACTTCCAAAGTTGTGGTAAAATGGCTTAAGGACAACAAAGTCAAGCTATTGGAGTTGCCATCACAAAGCCCTGATCTCAATCCTATAGAAAATTTGTGGGCAGATCTGAAAAAGTGTTTGCGAGCAAGGAGGCCTGCAAACCTGACTCAGTTACACCAGCTCTGTCAGGAGGAATGGGCCAAAATTCACCCAACTTATTGTGGGAAGCTTGTGGAAGGCTACCCGAAATGTTTGACCCAAGTTAAACAATTTAAAGGCAATGCTACCATATACTAATTGAGTGTATGTAAACTTCTGACCCACTGGGAATGTGATGAAAGAAATTAAAGCTGAAATAAATCACTTTCTACTATTATTCTGACATTTCATATTCTTAAAATTAAGTGGTGATCCCAACTGACCTAAGACAGGGAATTTTTACTATGATTAAATGTCAGGAATTGTGATAAACTGAGTTTAAATGTATTTGGCTGAGATGTATTTAAACTTCCGACTTCAGCTGTATGGTCTTCTCTATTCGCAGCAGAAAATTGACAGTCAAATGATTTGGCGTAAATAAAAGCAATCACCAAAAGCTTGATAAATGTGTGACATGTGAAAGCTTAATTACAATATTAGTGGGAATGGAATATAATTGGATAATTACAGGAAAGTTAGTTCAGATTGATGCAGCGTGTGGATCGCCATTTCTAAGATCAATATGGACAGTGCCCTGTGCTTGAAGTTGAATAGGCACTTTACTAACAAGGGGGCTTTGTTAGAGCACTATTTAAGAAATGAAAGAGAGGCTTACCGGTTTGACAGATGCAATTATGTTATCCATATATTTTTGTCGATAGGCCTATAGCTTTTTCCTCCCATTTTGTCACCATGCAGTCGGATTCGGCCCTCATGTCTGGGGTGGAAAATTGTCTTCTGAAAGTAACATGCTTAGATTCATAATGACATTTCAGATTGAATTCTTTGCAAACAGCGATAGTTTAGTTCCAAACAAGACACTCTAGTTTTGCTTTGGAGAAACACTGTTCAATTTAATATATTTTAATAAAGTAGGTAGGCCTATTAACATAGTTATTGGTGATTCTACCACTGTAATCAGATTTTCATTGAATTAGCCCGTTAACCACATGTTAATTGTTTAGTTTAACCTACTGTGAAGGGCTTTGAATTGGGCAGCTAGTAGGCTATTTGCTAATAGGCTAATTATGTTCAGCCCACAGACTAGTTACAAGCTCAGGAACAAATTGGCTGGAGGCCAAACCTAGCTGTATATTGTAAGTTCAGTCATCATCATGCAGATCATTCAAATGTGTGGATATAGGCCTAGTACTAAACTTGAAGAACTTGTGATTTGTCTCTGTGAAATTGTAGTTGCTCACCAGTTCTATTTTTATTGCTATATAGCACTGGTCCTCTTACATTTTAATTCCAGGTTGCATATCACAATATTTAAGAGCATATCGGATGGTCTGCTCTTGCTCGTAAGTCACACCAAGCATAGGGTCACTATACATTTTTTTTGTTGTTGCAGTGAACAAACTATGACATAGCTCCCTAATATTGTCTAATGTATATAATTAATATATTACATGAATGGTGGCCATAGCCCTTCCAAAAATACATTTAAATCATGTTTTAATGCAATTTTTTTACCCTGCTCTGTGTATTCAATGTATTCCATTTAAAATGTGGCTCCCAGTGTGTATAGTTCCAGGGCTATTATGACGCATCTGACAGTTCCTTCTCTATATGTTCCTAGGGCAAGTGCAGGGGGGTTGCCTAGCAACACATGCCTCGGTGGGAGACAAGGTCTGCATATTCCCATGATTTGTGAATCTATCCGGACAGTACAGATAAATTGGCTTTAAAAAAGTAACATTTCATCTAATAGTGAGAAGTAACTAACAAAATAACTACATTATGGTATTCACTAATCATAAACTATTTACATAATAGAAATGTGGGTACAATTTTGTACACAATTCTTACTTACCTAATGTTTTATATTGATAATTTTATGGGAGAAGGTTTTGTTTAAGCTATTGGGTTTCTCACCTCTGCTACACTTATGTATTATGTTACTGTCACTATTAGGGCTGTGACGGTTTTTGTATAACCATGTAATCAATGATAATGGATGATTGTTGTTTTAAAATCAACTTCATATTCAAGTCGGCAAACTTTACTCAAAAGCAGCAAAATAAAAGGAAGCCTGTTTTACGTCTAAATGCTGATATAAGGAGAGATGGGATGAGGAAAAACCCAGCCATAAAAAAAGATGACAGGTGCGGTTGAGTCTGTTTCCACGTTAACATGGACTCTTTACAACATGTTTAAACTTGGCTGCTCCTTGGTTCAGCAAGGTGTTGAAGCAAACACATCTTCAGTTGCCTAGGCTATGCATAGGAGAGAATACAAAAAAAAATATATATATATATACACACACACACACACACACACGGCCAAAAGCCTCAGTTTGTATGATGGCAATTTGCATATACTCCAGAATGTTATGAATAGTTATCAGATGAATTGCAAAGTCCCTCTTTGCCATGCAAATGAACTGAATCCCCAAAAAAACATTTCCACTGCATTTCAGCCCTGCCACAAAAGGACCAGCTGACATCATGTCAGTGATTCTCTCATTAACACAGGTGTGAGTGTTGACGAGGACAAGGCTGGAGATCACTCTGTCATGCTGATTGAGTTCGAATAACAGACTGGAAGCTTCAAAAGGAAGGTGGTGCTTGGAATCATTGTTCTTCCTCTGTCAAATAGGGTTACTTGCAAGGAAACACGTGCCGTCATCATTGCTTTGCACAAAAAGGGCTTCACAGGCAAGGATATTGCTGCCAGTAAGATTGCACCTAAATCAAACATTTATCGGATCATCAAGAACTTCAAGGATAGTGGTTCACTTGTTGTGAAGAAGGCTTCAGGGTGCCCAAGAAAGTCCAGCAAGCGCCAGGACCATCTAAAGTTGATTCAGCTACGGGATCGGGGCACCACCAGTACAGAGCTTGCTCAGGAATGGCAGCAGGCAGGTGTGAGTGCATCTGCACACACATTGAGGCGAAGACTTTTGGAGGATGGCCTGGTGTCAAGAAAGGCTGCAAAGAAGCCACTTCTCTCCAGGAAAAACATCAGGGACAGACTGATATTCTGCAAAAGGTACAGGGATTGGACTGCTGAGGACTGGGGTAAAGTAATTTTCTCTGAATCGCCTTTCCGATTGTTTGGGGCATCTGGAAAAAAGCTTTTCCGGAGAAGACGAGGTGAGCGCTACCATCAGTCCTGTGTCATGCCAACAGTAAAGCATCCTGAGACCATTCATGTGTGGGGTTGCTTCTCAGCCAAGGGAGTGGGCTCACTCACAATTTTGCCTAAGAACACAGCCATGAATAAAGAATGGTACCAACACATCCTCCGAGAGCAACTTCTCCCAACCATCCAGGAACAGTTTGGTGACGAACAATGCCTTTTCCAGCATGATGGAGCACCTTGCCATAAGGCAAAAGTGATAACTAAGTGGCTCGGGGAACAAAACATCGATATTTTGGGTCCATGGCCAGGAAATTCCCCAGACCTTAATCCCATTGAGAACTTGTGGTCAATCCTCAAGAGGTGGGTGGACAAACAAAAACCCACAAATTCTGACATACTCCAAGCATTGATTATGCAAGACTGGGCTGTCATCAGTCAGGATGTGGCCCAGAAGTTAATTGACAGCATGCCAGGGCGGATTACAGAGGTCTTGAAAAAGAAGGGTCAACACTGCAAATATTGACTCTGCATCAACTTCATGTAATTGTCAATAAAAGCGTTTGACACTTATGAAATGCTTGTAATTATACTTCAGTATTCCATAGTAACATCTGACAAAAATATCTAAAGACACTGAGGCAGCAGACTTTGAAAATGTATATTTGTGTCATTCTCAACTTTTGGCCACAACTGTACACACACATACAGTGGCAAGAAAGAGTATGTGAACCCTTTGGAATTTCCTGGACTTCGGCATAAATTGGTCATAAAATTTGATCTGATCTTCATCTAAGTCACAACAATAGACAAACAGTCTGCTTAAACTAATAACACACAAACAATTATGTTTTCATGTCTTTATTGAACACACCGTGTAAACATTCACAAAGCAGGGTGGGAAAAGTATGTGAACCCTTGGATTTAATAACTGGTTGACCCTCTTTTGGCAGCAATAACCTTAAGCAAACGTTATCTGTAGCTCCTGACCTGCACAACGGTCAGGAGGAATTTTGGACCATTTCTCTTTACAAAACTGTTTCAGTTCAGCAATACTCTCAGGATGTCTGGTGTGAACTGCTCTCGATGTCATGCCACAGCATCTCGATCGGGGTTGAGGTCAGGACTCTGACTGGGCCACTCCAGAAGGCGGATTTTCTTCTGTTGAAGCCATCCTGTTGTTGATTTACTTCTATGTTTTGGGTTGTTGTCCTGTTGCATCACCCAATTTCTGTTGAGCTTCAGTTGGCGGACATATAACCTTATATTCTCCTGCGAAATGTCTTGATGAACTTGGGAATTCATTTTTCTGTCGATGATAGCAAGCTGTCCAGGCCCTGAGGCAGCAAATCAGCGCCAAACCAAGATCAAATCAAATTTATTTGTCACATACACATGGTTAGCAGGTGTTAATGCAAGTGTAGCGAAATGCTTGTGCTTCTAGTTCCGACCATGCAGTAATATCTAACAAGTAATATAACCTAACAATTTCACAACAACTACCTTATACACACACAAGTGTAAAGAAATGAATACGAATATGCACATAAAAATATATAAGTGAGTGATGGCCGGACGGCATAGGCAAGATGGTGTAGAGTACAGTATATACATATGAGATGAGCAATGCAGGGTATGAAAACATTATATGAAGTGACATTGTTTAAAGTGGCTAGTGATGCATTACATCAAGATGGCAAGATGCAGTAGATGGTATAGCCTACAGTATATACATATGAGATGAGCAATGTAGGGTATGAGAACATTATATAAAGTGGCATTGTTTAAAGTGGCTAGTGATACATTTAATTACATCAGATGGCAAGATGCAGTAGATGATATAGCGTACAGTATATACATAAGAGATGAGTAATGTAGGGTAAGTAAACATTATATAATATAAAGTGGCTAGTGATAAATTGATTACATCAATTTTTCCATTATTAAAGTGGGTGGAGTTGAGTCAGTATGTTGGCAGCAGCCACTCAATGTTAGTGATGGCTGTTTAACAGTCTGATGGCCTTGAGATAGAAGCTGTTTTTGTCTCTCGGTCCCCGCTTTGATGCACCTGTACTGACCTTGCCTTCTGGATGATAGCGGGATGAACAGGCAGTGGCTCGGGTGGTTGTTGTCCTTGATGATCTTTTTTGCCTTCCTGTGACATCGGGTGGTGTAGGTGTCCTGGAGGGCAGGTAGTTTGCACCCGGTGATGCGTTGTGCAGACCTCACTACCCTCTGGAGAGCCTTCCGGTTATGGGCAAAGTAGCTGCCGTACCAGGCGGTGATACAGCCCGACAGGATGCTCTCGATTGTGCATCTGTAAAAGTTTGAGTGTTTTTGGTGACAAGCCGAATTTCTTCAGCCTCCTGAGGTTGAAGAGGCGCTGCTGTGCCTTCTTCACCACGCTGTCTGTGTGGGTGGACCATTTCAGTTTGTCCGTGATGTGTACGCCGAGGAACTTAACTTTCCACCCTCTCCACTACTGTCCCGTCAATGTAGATAGGGGGCTGCTCCCTCTGCTGTTTCCTGAAGTCCACGATCATCTCCTTTGTTTTGTTGACATTGAGTGTGAGGTTATTTTCCTGACACCACACTCCGAGGGCCCTCACCTCCTCCCTGTAGGCCGTCTTGTCGTTGTTGGTAATCAAGCCTACCACTGTAGTGTCGTCTGCAAACTTGATGATTGAGTTGGAGGCGTGCATGGCCACGCAGTCATGGGTGAACAGGGAGTACAGGAGAGGGCTGAGAACGCACCCTTGTGGGGACCCAGTGTTGAGGATCAGCGGGGTGGAGATGTTACCTACCCTCACCACCTGGGGGCGGCCCGTCAGGAAGTCCAGTTGCACAGGGCGGGGTCGAGACCCAGGGTCTCGAGCTTAATGACGAGTTTGGAGGGTACTATGGTGTTAAACGCTGAGCTGTAATCGATGAACAGCATTCTTACATAGGTATTCCACTTGTCCAGATGGGTTAGGGCAGTGTGATGGTGATTGCGTCGTCTGTGGACCTATTGTGGCGGTAAGCAAATTGGTGTGGGTCTAGGGTGTCAGGTAGGGTGGAGGTGATATGGTCCTTATCTTATCTCTCAAAGCACTTCATGATGACAGAAGTGAGTGCTACAGGGCGGTAGTCATTTAGCTCAGTTACCTTAGCTTTCTTGGGAACAGGAACAATGGTGGCCCTCTTGAAGCATATTGGGACAGCAGACTGGAATAAGGATTGATTGAACATGTCTGTAAACACACCAGCCAGCTGGTCTGCGCATGCTCTGAGGACGCGGCCGGGGATGCCGTCTGGGCCTGCAGCCTTGCGAGGGTTAACACGTTTAAATATTTTACTCACGTTGGCTACAGTGAAGGAGAGCCTACAGGTTTTGGTAGCGGGCCGTGTCAGTGGCACTGAATTGTGCTCAAAGTGAGCAAAAAAGTTGTTCAGTCTATCTGGGAGCAAGGCATCGTGATCCGCGACGGGGCTGGTTTTTCTTTTGTAGTCCGTGATTAACTGTAGACCCTGCCACATACCTCTCGTGTCTGAGCCGACTCCACTTTGTCTCTGTACTGAGGCTTAGCTTGTTTGATTGCTTTGCGGAGGGAATAGCTACACTTTATTCGGTCATGTTTCCGGTCACCTTGCTCTGATTTAAAAGCAGTGGTTCGTGCGTTCAGTTTTGCGCGAATGCTGCCATCAATCCACGGTTTCTGGTTGGGGAATGTTTTAATAGACGCTGTGGGTACGACATCACCGATGCACTTGTTAATGAGCTCGCACACCGAATCAGCGTATTCCTCAGTGTTGTTGTTCGCCGCAATGTGGAACATATCCCAGTCCACGTGATCGAAGCAATGTTGAAGCGTGGAATCCGATTGTTCGGTCTAGCGTTGAACAGACCTGAGGGCGGGAGCTTCCTGTTTTAGTTTCTGTCTATAGGCTGGGAGCAACAAAATGGAATCGTGGTCAGCTTTTCCGAAGGGAGGGTGGGGGAGGGCCTTATATGCGTTGCAGAAGTTAGAATAACAGTGGTCTAGGGTTTTGCTATCCCTAGTAGCACAATCGATATGCTGATAGAATTTGGGGAGCGTTGTTAAAATCCCCGGCTACAATTAACGCAGCCTCAGGATATGTGGTTTCCAGTTTACATAGAGTCCAATGAAGTTCTTTCAGGGCCGTCGATGTGTCTGCTTGGGGGGCGATATACATGACTGTGATTATGATTGAAGAGAATTCCTTGGTAGATAATGCGGTCGGCATTTGATAGTGAGGAATTCTAAGTCAGGAGAACAAAAGGACTTGAGTTCCTGTATATTGTTATGATCACACCACGTCTCGATAATCATAAGGCATACACCCCCGCCCTTCTTCTTACCAGAGAGATGCTTGTTTCTGTCGGCGCGATGCGTGAAGAAACCAGGTGGCTGTACCGACTCAGACAGCGTGTCTCGAGTGAGCCATGTTTCCGTGAAACAAAGAACGTTACAGTCTCGGATGTCTCTCTGGAATGCAACCCTTGCTCGGATTTCGTCTACCTTGTTGTCAAGAGACTGGACATTGGCGAGTAGTATGCTCGGGAGTGGTGCGCGATGTGCCCTTCTATGGAGCCTGACCAGAAGACCGCTCCGTCTGCCCCTTCTTCTACGGCGTCGTTGTTTTGGGTCGCCGGCTGGGATCCGATCCATTGTCCTGGGTGGTAGGCCAAACAGAGGATCCGCTTCGGGAAAGTCGTATTTCTGGTCGTAATGTTGGTGAGTTGACATTGCTCTTATATCCAATAGTTCCTCCCGACTGTATGTAATTCAACCTAAGATTACCTGGGGTAACAATGTAAGAATTAACAAATGCTCCCTTTACCATACTTTACAGTTGGGATGAGGTTTTGATGTTGGTGTGTTGTGCCTTTTTTTTCTCCACTCATTGTGTTGTGTGTTCCTTCCAAACAACTCAACTGTAGTTTAATCTGTCCACAGAATATTTTGCCAGTAGCACTGTGGAACATCCAGATGCTCTTTTGCGAACTTCAGATGTACAGCAATGTTTTTTTGGACAGCAGTGGCTTCTTCCATGGTGTCCTCTCATGAACACATTCTTGTTTAGTGTTTTACGTATCGTAGACTCGCCAACAGAGATGTTAGCATGTTTCAGAGATTTCTGTAAGTCTTTTGCTGACACTCTAGGATTCTTCAGGACGGCAACTCCTAGGGAGAGTAGCAACAGTGCTGAACTTTCTCCCACCATGGACTAATGAACATCAAAGGCTTTTAGAGATACTTTTGTAACTCTTTCCAGCTTTATGCAAGTCAACAGTTCTTAATCTTGGGTTTTCTGAGATCTCTTGTTCGGGGCATGGTTCACATCAGGCAATGCTTCACATCAGGCAATGCTTCTTGTGAATAGCAAACTCAAATTTTGTCAGTTTTTTTATAGGGCAGGGCAGCTCTAACCAACATCTCCAATCTCGTCTCAATGATTGTACTCCAGGTTAGCTGACTCCTGACTCCAGTTAGCTTTTGGAGAAGTCATTAGCCTAGTGTTTCATATACTTTTTCCAACTATATAATGATTGCTATTTGACCGATTTTTATAATGGTGACTTCGGTCATTTGGCTGACAAATAACCTCCATCCAAAATGCCATGACCTTCACATTTGGGGCGGCAGGTAGCCTAGTGGTTAGCGCGTTGGGCCAATAACCGAAGGGTTGCTGGATCGAATCCCCAAGCTGACAAGGTAAACATCTCATTCTGCTCCTGAACAAGGCATTTAAGTTAACCCACTGTTCCCGGGTAGGCCGTCATTGTAAATAAGAATTTGTTCTTAAATGACTTGCCTAGTTAAATAAAGGTAAAAAAACATATAAAAACAGCCCTAGTCATCATTTTACTTGTCTTTCATTGTTGTGCGAGTAAATAAATACAATTTCTCTTACTCCCCTCTTCTCTACCTAGGCTACATTCACTACCAGCCGTCCAAGGACCGCCTTCGGCCCCACCTGCTCGAGATGCTGGTCCAGCTGCCCCCTAACTCTGTGACCGAGGTGACCGTGCAGTTTGAGAGGGCACTCCTCAAGTGGACCGAGTACACCCCCGACCCCAACCACGGCTTCTACGTCGGGTACCACTTGACTTTGACTTTATTGATTCATGTTCACTTTTTACAGAAACTGAAAAAGGGCAATGCTATGGGTGAAGTTCTGTACTCTATCCGTCTCTGTCTAATGAAATGCAAACTGTGATGGAAATGTTACGTATAAATACATTTTTAATGTGTGCCTAGTGCTGTCAGATTTTATAAGTGCCCTTTGCTCTTGTCTTGCTTCAATTCTGAATGAAGATGGGGCCATTGCTGAAATTGAGATACTACTTGCTTGTAGTCTCTTGATGTTAAGGTTTGCAGTAGAAGACATTTGATTCAATGTTGTCCCTCACTTCAGGTCTTCTGTTATCAGCGCTCTCGTGCCCAGTGTCGTTGCCATGGATACCAACAGCACTCGGGAATGTCCACTTTTCAGCAGCTTGTGAGTAATGAGGCTGTTTTTTTAAGTAGTGGTTGAGCACTTACATAGTTGTCTTAAGTGTGAGTTTATCACCTGAGGTAATGCAATTTGAATGCATCTCAAAGAAATTACACCAAATAAAATCCTCTTTTAAAAGTACTGTACTATTCCTCAATTCCATTGATTTTTAAATGGAATTGACCCCCAACTCTCATACAGTGGTTCCTCCTTTAAAAGTTGCAAGCTTACACCACGGGACTTAGAAGTACCCACCTTCATTGCGTCACACCTTCATTGCTCCAGACCACCACAAGGGGGGTTAAAGCACTCATGTGTTTGGGTCCCAAGGTTTTTATATGACCAATCATATCGTTATGTTTGGAGGAAAAAGGGGAGAGGCTTGCAAACCGAAGAACACCATCCCAACCATGAAGCATGGGGGTGGCAGCATCATGTTGTGGGGGTGCTTTGCTGCAGGAGGGACTGGTGCACTTCACAAAATAGATGGCATCATGAGGTAGGAAAATTATGTGGATATATATTGAAGCAACATCTCAAGACATCAGTCAGGAAGTTAAAGCTTGGTCGCTAATGGGTCTTCCAAATGGACAATGACCCCAAGCATACTTCCAAAGTTGTGGCAAAATATTTATAAGGACAGCATACTCCTTCCTCCCCAACATGGATTTGAACCCCGGTCTCCCACGTGCCCTGCATTCTGTAGTACAGACATGGCCTGCTCTCCCTTAAGTAAAGAATTAGGCACTTTCCAATGTTTACTACAATATGTATTGTAGACTGCTCAGTAGCCTAATAAAACACATTTCGTTAATAAAATAATGATTAAAAAAATATTCTTTCAAAATGCAGATGTTGATTTAGTTATGGATCGATAACGTATTACTATGGCAATAAATATCACTGATTTACAGAAATATTGGAACAGTTGTCTAATGAAGGCAAACAATTTAGAATCCTCCAATCCTATAGCCTACTCCCGACCGTCATGTTGTACATCGCCGTATTTTCCATTCCATCCTAATGGAAACCCTGAGGGTTTCGTTTTTCTCTGAATAGAAACACCATCATTTTAATCAAATAAATTAAGCCAAATTTCTTAATCAATTCCATATACTATGTTATTACAAAAAAAAGGTTTTAAATTCTCTGGTAATGCCAATACGGAATGCTATCAAATGCTTCTCAAAGATGCCATCTGGTGATGAAACTAGCAATAACTTGCAGTAACAGAAAAAATGGCTGAGAATTAAATGACGTGCCACAGAATGCTGCGGTAGCACACAAGGTGTACTGCAGTAAGACGCAACTTTTAAAGGAGGAACCACTGTAGGTTATTGTAATAAGACATTTCATTTGCATAGTACTTTTCTTCACAGAGGAATCTCACTAGCTCTACATTTGTAAAAATAAAGGCGTTCAATTTTAAATATTAAAAACACATTTTTTTACATAAAAAAATACCTTATCTTGTCTGTCTTCCCAGTTTCCCCTGTAAAGAGGAGTCCAGTTACTTCATGCGGGTCTACACGGAGCCCTTGCTGGTGAACCTGCCCACCCCTGACTTCAGCATGCCCTACAACGTCATCTGCCTCACTTGCACCGTGGTGGCCGTGGGTTACGGTTCCCTCTACAATCTTCTGACCCGCACCTTCCAGGTGGAGGAGCCCAGTCCGGGCCTGGCCAAACGGCTAGCCAACATCATCCGCAGGCTACGGGGTGTGCCACTGCTGTGATGAGCCAGAATGCTAACTTAAACAACAACAACAACAGCAGAGGTCAGTGGCTACATCACTTGGGAACTGTGAATGTAAGTTTCAGGAAGATAACGCTTTAAGTTCTGGAAGCTTCGACAAAGAAAATAAATTACTCTTAAGTTTGTTTCGTGAAGGATAAAGGAGTTGATGAACAATGACGTCTCTAATGAAGTGTCATGGATTCGATGGACGTTAAAGGCTTTTTCTTGCCCATGAGAAGCAAAAAGGGTGGCCTTTCTTCAGTGCACTACTACTGCTGTTGGTCTAGTTAAACAGAGAATAAAGTATTTTTCACGTTTAAGGCAGGAACCAAAGTGTTTGCTCCAGGGTTTCAGTGGGGACAGTTGGTTGCAACTCATATTGGTTCCTGGAAAAAGTAATTGTCTGTTATAGATCACTAGGAAGCCATTCCTCTGAGATCTGGGGCCATACATATCAAGCGTCTCAGAGTATGAGTGCTGATCTAGAAGACCACTGGTCCTGAGACGTTTGGTACATTTCGGCTCCAGATTCATCTCTTAAATCTTTACTGAGAGAAATAAGATTTGTATTTTTAGTTGATGTTGAAATGTTAAATGCACTGACTTACATTACTTTCATAAACAGTTGTCTTTTTGTTTTGATACGTGGGATTTCATATCACATTTGTTCATTAATCATAGAACCAGTCAAAACGTTTGCACTTGTAGAAAACCCAAAAATCTCTACTGGAAACGACTGTTGATTTTAACTTGCATTTGTCCAAATTTCTGTTTGAAGTTGTAGTGTTCTCTAATTGGCATTACCTTTTGGTAAGCTTTTGTAGCACAAATACCCAACAGACAACTTTAAAAAATGAGTTTGCCATGCATTTATATTAGGAACTTGACTAAGGCTAAGCATTTACTTTTTAACACTGCTCGTTCTTTGTATATTAAACTGCTCTTGATACATTAATTTTACTGAACAACATTCCAATGTGTGAAGATATATTGGGTAACCTTGGGTATATAAAAAAAAAAATACATCTATAAAACTGGTCAACTGACCAAACATTTGTCATTTTGTTTTAATCCAATGGCTTTAAGGCAAGGCACCACACCCTAATAAAGTACATTTTTTCCCCCTTGAATGTAGACAAAAACATAATACTTTTTGTTTTACAACTTTCCTGAAATATTCTATTACAATATGCAAATGAGGCTCTCATTAAATATGTGCACATTTGCATATACCGCAAATCTGTTTTTCTGGACACTGGATGATGTCAGCCTAAATTATTTGGTGTCATTTTGTTAAGACACTCCAGGACCGGACGTATATAGAGACAATTGTGGATAAATATTGTTTTAATCTTTCTATCTGTGAAATACTAAATTCACATATGTAAAGTGCGTTTTTTTTTGTTTTTTTTAAGAAAATGTGATCTAGAATAAAACATTTACAACATATCAGCAATTCCCTCTACACACGTCTGGAGAATATATCTAAGAATAACCACACAAAATTTGGTGAATGCAGAAGCTTCTGAAGCTGAGAAAAAACATGTTTTCATGTGAGAAGGTCTGACTTTTGGGAAATGGCAGTTAAAGAGCAGTACAAGGAATTAATCTTACCAAATGCAAAACACCTATTTAGACCCAATCGCAATCTCTTCAAAGTTAGTTACTACATATAGTCCAATTTTTAACATTCTCTACGAAATGGGCTTTTAATTGCCTGACGACTCAAACTGAGTTCTGTTCTTCCGCTGCTCAATCGTTCCCTACATAAAATCTGAGACTGTAATCATTGAAGTTGTTTCGGGTGACGTCAAAATGAGGGTTGTTGTACAATGCAAAGTCATTAGCGATTGAATTGTCTCTAACCAGTCACATTATCAAAGCCAATGATGCATTTTCAAACTTTACCCACGTGTGTTCTGCTCTGGCCCAACCCATCGGTTTTTGTGACCAATCAGATGGTCTAGAATAGATTTCCATGTAACGTTTTGCCGGAGCAAGGAGTTTAGGTAGCCAGGCAAGGCTTTTGAATGATGTATTACTAAATGTAGTAAGCTTCAAAATTATGGATTTATGTCCATTTGAATGACGGTAGTATGATAAACTAAATCAAATAAACATTTACATCAAGTTTTGACATTTTTATGTTTACTTTTTGAAATAACTCATATTTAGGAACAAAAAAATAAAAAATATCTAAATCGATAAGTAGATTTAATTCTGTGGTGCCTCGCCTTAAAAGAAGAAATATATGGAGGCTTGTAGAGGGGCCGTATGAATCTCAATTGTCTCAGACTAGGATCAGGTCCCTCCTGTCCATATAATATTATCCATTATGATCCAAGTCAAAACTCATTCTAGATCAGCACTCCTACTCTCGATTGATACATACAGCCCTAGATCATTGAACATCGGATTGTGCCCTTGATGAATGCTGTGAATCCCTGCTTCTCAGTCAAACATTTTTGGACTGCTAAGAGAACTCATGAGGATTCCTGAGAATAAATTATGAGGAACCACTTGGCTGCAACTAAGCATGGATCAACTGTATCAATATCTAGCAAAAGAGTCTTCATGACATACAGGGGCATCATCACCCCAAAAATCTGAGGGGCCACAAAGTATGTAAGGATGGCTGGGGGGTGCTCTGGAAGTTGGACAATTTTGCGTTTTTCAAATACCTGAAATAGCTTTTTCCTGCAATCTAGAGCCATAATTATTATGATTAATTCATTTTTTTTCTGCATGTTTCTTGAGCTCTCTTTATCCTCCTAAGTGGTGGTTATTTTTTGAAATAAACAAAATATGCTAAATCTTGGTAAAAGATTTAAAGAAATGTGAGTCTTCGTCATTACATTTAGTTATTGCTTGTTTTTCTAAAGTCTACCAACCTTTCCAGAAGGCATGCCAGCTAAGTTAGTTAGACAAGCTAGCTACACTAACTTGATAACCTGAAAAGGCTTCTTGGTAGCTAGTTATGAGGTTGGGAGATTGGGAACCTACAGTATCTGGGCTAGTTTAAGCCAACTTCATAAAATTGCTAGGTGGGGTTTTAGGCTGGGTTTCTGTATAGGGACTTTGTGACATCTGCTGACATAAAGGAATTATGAACACATTTGATTGATAGTATTACATAGACACATTTATTTTAAATAAACATTTAAAAAAATATATATATATATATATATTTAAACTGGACAAATCTGAAGGGGCACAGATGCCTCTGACGACATAACATGTCATAAGCATTCAAAACGACTGATGTAATTTTATGACAAGCCATACAGTATGGATCTATTCAGTAGAATGTAACATTACATTTCTACTTGAAGGTTCTGTATCATGAAGAATAGATCATTTCCCTTTTCTATCTGAGAGTAGACAATGTGTCATCACTATTCATTCTATTTCTATCTGTAATGTTCAGAACATTTCACATCACTGAATACACCCCAGGTCCAGGAGTTCACTTTCTGTATTCCATCTCAATTGCCTCAGTTATGGAAATGCGTGTATGTGGAGGGTAGGGTAGGGAGCGGCTGATTCTTTTCTCTATAAACAAACTTGGCCTCACTCCTGCCAAGTTCCAGCAGAACAGACAGACACAGAGATCCCTTTTTTTGCCAGCCAGTAATTTTCTCTCTTGCATGTGTTTGGCACTCTAGAGTGGAACAAAAAAAGCCCACCGCATTCCTAATCAGTGATGGTCATGTCCGGTTTAACAGCTCTGCTTAACTCAGTCCATTTAGGCAGGGAAGTGGGTATACCTTGGCAGGGAGCATAGACACTTTGTGCAGAGTTGAAGGTTAGGGGAGGTGTAGTAGCACACCAGAAGGTTTTCTTTAGACAAAATCACTGGTCAAATAGAAGTATATGTACTGACTCTGGTGGACAGCCAGGAAACGTGTACATACTTGAGCAATTTCCATTCTTGGAGTGTTCCATAATTTGTTATTGTAGCTCAGTGCTGCCATAAAAAGCCCATAAAAAGGCATCTCAGGCACTCAAGGCTTCCACCAACAAGGTCATAAATGCACAGGAATGTATTTAAAGGCTACACAGATCGTTTTATTGATTGGAATACAAACAAGAACAAAAAACACCCCCTCTAAAAAAAAACAAAAAAGCCAACAAGCGTTCTTGAAAGAGAAGGAGTCTTTTAGCATTATTAATCTCCCGACCCAAACCTTGCTGTCCTATGAGCATGGCTCGCTACAGGCGTGGCCGCAGGTTGTCCGGCAACACTTCTGTTCTTCTGGGCACTGGCCGTCATGGTAACAGTATTCAGCACACATAGGGGTCCCCTTGGGAAGGGCACATCGACCGGGCTTCACTATGGTAACAGAAAAGAGGTGTTCAGTTATACTGTAGCAACATTGGTCTATAGTAACAGCTTGTCAGTCTATGCTGGGCTGTTCCCATTTTAAGTCTTACTATTACAATGCTCAAGGTCATATAGACATACATGGCTCTGGGAATTCCTAAGTGTCTCAGCTCTAAAAAGAGTATATGAAATGTATCTTCCCATGTGCATGACATGTACATAACTAGCCCAGCTTTCTTGTTTCCAGAGTAATGCAGCAATAATGGATGGGGCGTATCTGTCACTTTGGGACCATCTCCTACCTGTGTAAGGTGTAATACACTCATGCCCACAACCGTTGTGGCAGCATTTTTCATCACTGGAGCAGTCACTGTCGTTGGAACAAAACTCCGCACACATCCCTGAGCCCCATAGTCTGCGAGGGCACACTCCTGGCTTTGCTTTTGGTACACAATTTGCAGAGCATACATGTCAGGGAACCCAACTTACTGCAAAAGGACATGAACATATGGATACAATTGGACTGTACCATTTTCTGAAAATCTCATATTTGTGTGGAGATGGTTAGCCTACTATAAATAGGCATTTGTGGGAAGACTGCACACTATATATACCCCAAGTATTTTTGTGTCTAAGTATAGGAATCATCCATGTTTTTCACATATCACACATGAAAATGCATGACAGCATTCTGAACACTGTTAATAAATCAGTCAGGTTCTTACTGAAGGCAGGTGGGACACACACGGCGCCACAGTCGAAGACACAGCACCTGTCATCTCCAGGACAGTCCTCGTCGCAGACACATCCCTTGTGTGACGGCACGACGTTCAGAAGCCGCGGGCAGTGACCTGCCTTCTGGAGGGTCGGCACTGTGAGAGCAGGAGGAATCGTTGGAGTGAACTGTGGAGACCTCAAATCAAGTTAATTACGGTGTAATTACGCAGTAACATAGCAACCTTGCGGCAATTCGTTACAAAACCAATTTCACCTAATATATTTTCTCTCAACAGAAGCTTTTCAGTTCACACGCAGACTCGGTGTATGCTTTCAAACAGCAAATGAAAGTCATATATTTAGTAAGTAACAACAAAATAGGTTGCAAAGGGGCTTATGCACAACTATAGCCTAGTGTGTCTCACCACATAGGTAGGTCTACAACAAAGCAGTCAAATGTAGTAGGCACTACTTCAAAAAATATGTTTCATGACAAATAATGCAAAGTAATGAGAACAACTCACCTGTAGATTTGCCTCCAGTTTCAGAAGCAGAGACTATTTTCAAATCTACAATTGCCAACAGAACAATAGCCAAAGCACAAAGCGCTGAGGAATTCATCTCCATGCTGACTTCAAGACTGGAGCCTACTTGTTGGAGCAAATACTCCAAATCGATTACATAAAAAGGGGGAGAGACCAAAAGAGAGACGAATGCACAGGGAACAATGCGCCTGTAGGGTCCCTATGCCCCTCAATTTACATTCCGAGTTCGGAGCCGAACACGAGCTAAGGTCACATGTAATAACAATTAATAGATGGAAAAAGGGTTCCCCCAAATGGATAGAAATTCATAATTGGACAGAAAGGCACTCGCCTTTCCCAAATCCATGAGCAAATATTGTTAACCTAAAACTAAGGATTTTTGTGTGGTTTCCTTAGATAAGAAATTGATTAATATTACAGTGCCTTCAGAAAGTATTCATAACCCTTGACTTATTCCACATTTTGTTGTATTACAGCTTGAATTCAAAATTGATTAAATCGATTTTTTTTCTCTAACCCATATACACACACAATACCCCATAATGACAAAGTGAAAACATGTTTTTAGAAATGTTTGCAAATGTATTAAAAATTAAATGTAGAAATACATAATTTACATAAGTATTCCCACCCCTGAGTCAATACTTTGTAGAAGCACCTTTGGCGGCGATTACGGCTGAGAGTCTTTTTGGGTTAGTCTCTAAGAGCTTTGCACACCTGGATTGTACAATATTTGCCAATTTATTATTTAAAAAATTCTTCATGCTCTGTCATTGCTAGACAGACATTCAAGTCTTGCCATAGATTTTAAAGCTTTTAAAGTCAAAACTGTAACTAGGCCCACTCGGGAACATTCAATGTCATCTTGGTCAGAAACTCGGTTATTGTCCTGCTGAAAGGTGAATTTGTCTCCCAGTGTCTGTTGGAACACAGACTGAACCAGGTTTTCCTCTAGAATTTTGCCTGTGCTTATACCTCTATTCCATTTAATTTAATCTTAAAGAACTCCCTAGTCCATGCCGATGACAAGCCTACCCATAACAGAATGCAGTCACCACCATGCTTGAAAATATGAAGTGGTACTTAGTAGCTAGGTTTCTGTCCAATTAGCAACACATTTTCATGTGAGTATTCAAAAACCAAGTTATTTTTATTTGTGAAACGGAAGCCAAGCATCGACAATCATGTCACCCAAATAAGACTCTCGATATTTATTGGAAAGGAGCATCAAAGCTCATCTGTGAAGTTCATCATAACTTATTTCATCTGTTGCCCAGTAAACTGCATGCTTTCCCGACGAGTCGTAGTGGGAGGACCACACATGTCATCGTGTGACTCCAAGTTTACTTCAATATGATGGTTATTATATCAATATTTAGGCATAAATGCGTTTCCACCGACATTTCTCGCATAATTAATTTTACAGACACAAAAAGATCCCACCTTGTCTAGCATGTTTTGTAGACATTTGGAAAGTTTACCGACACATTTTCTGTTTCTATAAGGCATGTCATTAGATTTTACTCGCATAAATAGGTTGAATGGAAACCTGGTTAGTGGTGGGTAGTGTTGGATTTGCCCCAAACATAATGCTTTGTTTTCATGACAAAAAAGTTAATTTCTTTGTCACATTTTTTTGCAGTATTACTTAAAGTGACTTGTCGCAAACAGGATGCGTGTTTGGAAATATTTTTATTTGGTGCAGGCTTCCTTTTTTTTCACACTGTCATTTAGGTTAGTATTGTGGAGTAACTACAATGTTGACCCATCCTCAGTTTTGTCATATCACAGCCATTAAACTCTGTTTTAAAATCACCATTGGCCTCATGGTAAAATCCCTGAGCAGTTTCCTTCCTTTCCGGCAACTTACAGTGGGGGGAAAAAAGTATTTGATCCCCTGCTGATTTTGTATGTTTGCCCACTTACAAAGAAATTATCAGTCTATAAATTTAATGGTAGGTTTATATGAACAGTGAGAGACAGAATAACAACAAAAAAATCCAGAAAAACGCATGTCAAAAATGTTATAAATTGATTTGCATTTTAATGAGGGAAATAAGTATTTGACCCCTCTGCAAAACATGACTTAGTACTTGGTGGCAAAACCCTTGTTGGCAATCAGAGGTCAGACGTTTCTTGTAGTTGGCCACCAGGTTTGCACACATCTCAGGAGGGATTTTGTCCCACTCATCTTTGCAGATCTTCTCCAAGTCATTAAGGTTTCGAGGCTGACGTTTGGCAACTCGAACCTTCAGCTCCCTCCACAGATTTTCTATGGGATTAAGGTCTGGAGACTGGCTAGGCCACTCCAGGACCTTAATGTGCTTTTTCTTGAGCCACTCCTTTGTTGCCTTGGCCGTGTGTTTTGGGTCATTGTCATGTTGGAATACCCATCCATGACCCATTTTCAATGCCCTGGCTGAGGGAAGGAGGTTCTCACCCAAGATTTGACAGTACATGGCCCCGTCAAATGATGCGGTGAAGTTGTCCTGTCCCCTTAGCAGAAAAACACCCCCAAAGCATAATGTTTCTACCTCTATGTTTGATGGTGGGGATGGTGTTCTTGGGGTCATAGGCAGCATTCCTCCTCCTCCAAACACTGCGAGTTGAGTTGATGCCAAAGAGCTCCATTTTGGTCTCATCTGACCACAACACTTTCACCCAGTTGTCCTCTGAATCATTCAGATGTTCATTGGCAAACTTCAGACGGGCATGTATATGTGCTTTCTTGAGCAGGGGGACCTTGCGGGCGCTGCAGGATTTCAGTCCTTCACGGCGTAGTGTATTACCAATTGTTTTCTTGGTGACTATGGTCCCAGCTGCCTTGAGATCATTGACAACATCCTCCCGTGTAGTTCTGGGCTGATTCCTCACCGTTCTCATGATCATTGCAACTCCACGAGGTGAGATCTTGCATGGAGCCCCAGGCCGAGGGAGATTGACAGTACTTTTGTGTTTCTTCCATTTGCGAATAATCGCACCAACTGTTGTCACCTTCTCACCAAGCTGCTTGGCGATGGTCTTGTAGCCCATTCCAGCCTTGTGAAGGTCTACAATCTTGTCCCTGACATCCTTGGAGAGCGCTTTGGTCTTGGCCATGGTGGAGAGTTTGGAATCTGATTGATTGCTTCTGTGGACAGGTGTCTTTTATACAGGTAACAAGCTGTGGTTTGGAGCACTCCCTTTAAGAGTGTGCTCCTAATCTCAGCTCGTTACCTGTATAAAAGACACCTGGGAGCCAAAAATCTTTCTGATTGAGAGGGGGTCAAATACTTATTTCCCTTATTAAAATGCAAACCAAACATTTTTGACATGCATTTTTCTGGATTTTTTTGTTGTTATTCTTTCTCACTGTTCAAATAAACCTACCATTAAAATTATAGACTGATCATTTCTTTGTCAGTACGCAAATGTACAAAATCAGCAGGGGATCAAATACTTTTTTCCCTCACTGTAACTCTGCAGAATTATGCATTTCTTGCAGTAAAATAATACACAATTTTTATTTTGTCTCTGGAACAGGAGTGGAGAAATATATGATTTATTTATTTCAGCATCTTGAGAAAATGCAAATGTGAATGTAATGTGTTATCTTTGACACTGTTATGCAAGCAGACAGTATTTCAACCAAATAAATTATGCACCCAAGGCAAACTGAAGTATTATCAGAAATGTGTTGTATCGTTTTCTCAGCTTTTCATTTCCTTAAACTGGTCAAACGGATGACACAATCTTTCTACTGTTTTGGAGTTATTGCATTTTTCTACCGATGGCCTGGACCCTTAACATCCTTGCTCCACGAGTGTACTGCCTATCAATTTAAGACATTCTGGTGAACACTGCTTTATTTGATCCCTCCTGTCTCAGCCTCCAGTATTTATGCTGCAGTAGTTTATGTGTCGGGGGGCTAGGGTCAGTCTGTTACATCTGGAGTATTCTCTTGTCTTATCCGGTGTCCTGTGTGAATGTAAATATGCTCTCTCTAATTCTCTCTTTCTTTCTTTCTTTCTTTCTCTCGGAGGACCTGAGCCCTAGGACTACCTGGCATGATGACTCCTTGCTGTCCCCAGTCCACCTGGCCATGCTGCTGCTCCAGTTTCAACTGTTCTGCCTGCGGCTACGGAACCCTGACCTGTTCACCGGACGTGCTTGTTGCACCCTCGACAATTACTATGATTATTATTATTTGACCATGCTGGTCATTTACGAACATTTTAACATCTTGACCATGTTCTGTTATAATATCCACCCGGCACAGCCAGAAGAGGACTGGCCACCCCTCATAGCCTGGTTCCTCTCTAGGTTTCTTCCTAGGTTTTTGGCCTTTCTCAGGAGTTTTTCCTAGGGAGTTTTTCCCAGCCACCGTGCTTCTTTCACATGCATTGCTTGCTGTTTGGGGTTTTAGGCTGGGTTTCTGTACAGCACTTTGAGATTTCAGCTGATGTACGAAGGGCTATATAAATAAATTTGATTTGATTTGATTTAGTATTCTAGGGAAACAAGTTATAACAGAAGAGAAGCTGCATGTAGGCCTACCAAATGTCAGAAATTATAAATATGGCCTACCAAATGTTAGAAATTATGAATTAGGGGTGAAAGTAGCCTAAACCAGTCAATCAAGTACAGAGTATCAGCTAAATAAATTATGGAATTATTATGGTGGATCGAACTGCACAGGTAGCTTACTTTTTGAAGTGATTTGTTTAACAATCTGATAAACTCACACAACACCCATGATATGTGAAACTGAAAAAACAACAGTAAACGGGATAAGATGTTTACATGCCACAGTATCCCATCTAAGATCAGCATATCCCAGGCATTTTATCTGGGTTTCTCATAACCGGGATACAAGCTTTTTCGGGTTATTGTAAACAGGATATGATATGTGTCCACTCAAAAAACAATACTTGAGTATCCTGAATAAAAACAGGATATTGGTGTGCATGTAGACATGGTCACTGACAAATAATTTCTGTGGGTGAAAATCCTAATGTCTAACTATTTATAAGCTAAATGTGTCAAAATAGGTGGAGAGATTTTGGGGCAATTTTTGGAGTCCGTTGACTGTATAGTGTAGTAATTATGATTTTTGGAAAACTATAATTCATCTTTAGGAATAGGCCTACACATGAATAGGCCTACATATATCAAACGCATTGCTGACAGGTGTATACAGTCTAGGACACAGTCATGCAATCTCCATAGACAAACATTGTCAGAAGAATGCCCTTACTGAAGAGCTCAGTGACTTTCAATTTGGCACGGTCATAGGATGCCACCTTTCCAACAAGTCAGTTCATCAAATTTCTGCCCCAGATGGAGCTGCCCAGGTCATTTGTAAGTGCTATTATTGTGAAGTGGAAACATCTAGGAGCAACAACGGCTCAGCTGCGAAGTGGTAGGCCACACAAGCTCACAGAACGGGACTGCAGAGTGCTGAAGCGCGTAGCGCGTAAAAATCGTCTGTCCTACCTGCCTGAATGCATAGTGCCATCATAGTGCCATCCGAGCAATTCTTTTCTTAGCTAGCTACATAGCCGTCTTTGTATCAAAGATAATCGTGTAGCTTAGAGTAATTATCGAAGTTAGCTATCTTCGTCCTCCTAACGTAGTCATCACTGCTAGCTAGCTAGTCAACACTGCTAGCTAGCCAACCAGCCAACTTCCACCGACTAGCAGCACTGTAGAATCTATTACATTACAACGGAACGACTTGACTAGTGTAGTGTTAGTGAGCCAGCTACATAGTTGTCTTTGCATCTAAGATAATTGTGTAGTTTAGAGTAATTATTAGTAACTAGCCAGCCGCGACGCCAGACTTAGTCAACACACCTAGTCTTCATTAACCCACTGCTAGCTAGCTAGCCTACAGCTAGCCAACCGTTACCGACTAGCAGCGCTCTAGACACTAATACTTTACAACGGAACGACTTGATTAGTGTAGTGTTAGTGAGCCAGCTACATAGTTGTCTTTGCTGTCTTTGCATCTAAGATAATTGTGTAGTTTAGAGTAATTATTAGTAACTAGCCAGCCGCGACGCCAGACGTAGTCAACACACCTAGTCATCATTAACCCACTGCTAGCTAGCTAGCAAACAGCTAGCCAACCGTTACCGACTATCAGCGCTGTAGATACCAATACTTTACAACGGAACGATTTGACTAGTGCAGTGTTGGCTAGCTAGCTACATAGATGTCTTTGTCATAGCTTGATAATTGTGTAGTTTAGTAATTACCGAGGTTAGCTAGCCAGCTATTGCCGTCCCCCGCGACGCCATTTTTTCCAAACCCAGCCAACTAGTAACACTGTAGAAACTAAATACATTACAAAGGAACGTCTTGATTAGTGTTATGTTAGCTAGCTACAAAGTTGCTTTTGTATCATGACAAGGTGTAGTACTGAAACTATCGAGGTCACCTAGCCAGCTACACCTAGCCAGCTACACGGTCAAACAAAGTCAACAACGCAGCCACTGCTAGCTAGCCTACTCCACCAGCCAGCAGTACTGTATCATTTTCGTCATTTTAGTCAAGATTTTTTGCAACGTAAGCTTAACTTTCTGAACATTCGAGACGTGTAGTCCACTTGTCATTCCAATCTCCTTTGCATTAGCGTAGCCTCTTCTGTAGCTTGTCAACTATGTGTCTGTCTATCCCTGTTCTCTCCCCTCTGCACAGGCCATACAAACGCTTCACACCGCGTGGCCGCTGCCACTCTAACCTGGTGGTCCCAGCGCGCACGACCCACGTGGAGTTCCAGGTCTCCGGCAGCCTCTGGAATTGCCGGTCTGCGGCCAACAAGGCTGAGTTCATCTCAGCCTATGCTACCCTCCAGTCCCTAGACTTCCTGGCGCTGACGGAAACATGGATCACCACAGATAACACTGCTACTCCTACTGCTCTCTCCTCGTCTGCCCACGTGTTCTCGCATACCCCTAGAGCATCGAGCCAGCGGGGTGGTGGCACTGGAATCCTCATCTCTCCCAAGTGGACATTCTCTCTTTCTCCCCTGACCCATCTGTCTATCTCCTCATTTGAATTCCATGCTGTCACAGTTACCAGCCCTTTCAAGCTTAACATCCTCATCATTTATCGCCCTCCAGGTTCCCTTGGAGAGTTCATCAATGAGCTTGACGCCTTGATAAGTTCCTTCCCTGAGGATGGCTCACCTCTCACAGTTCTGGGTGACTTTAACCTCCCCACGTCTACCTTCGACTCATTCCTCTCTGCCTCCTTCTTTCCACTCCTCTCCTCTTTTGACCTCACCCTCTCACCTTCCCCCCCTACTCACAAGGCAGGCAATACGCTTGACCTCATCTTTACTAGATGCTGTTCTTCCACTAATCTCATTGCAACTCCTCTCCAAGTCTCCGACCACTACCTTGTATCCTTTTCCCTCTCGCTCTCATCAAAAACTTCTCACTCTGCCCCTACTCGGATGGTATTGCGCCGTCCCAACCTTCGCTCTCTCTCTCCTGCTACTCTCTCCTCTTCCATCCTATCATCTCTTCCCTCTGCTCAAACCTTCTCCAACCTATCTCCTGATTTTGCCTCCTCAACCCTCCTCTCCTCCCTCTCTGCATCCTTTGATTTTCTCTGTCCCCTATCCTCCAGGCCGGCTCAGTCCTCCCCTCCTGCTCCGTGGCTCGACGACTCACTGCGAGCTCACAGAACAGGGCTCCGGGCAGCCGAGCGGAAATGGAGGAAAACTCGCCTCCCTGCGGACCTCGCATCCTTTCACTCCCTCCTCTCTACATTTTCCTCTTCTGTATCTGCTGCTAAAGCCACTTTCTACCACTCTAAATTCCAAGCATCTGCCTCTAACCCTAGGAAGCTTTTTGCTACCTTCTCCTCCCTCCTGAATCCTCCTCCCCCTCCCCCCCCCCTCCTCCCCCCCCCCCTCCTCCCTCACTGCGGATGACTTCGTCAACCATTTTGAAAAGAATGTTGACGACATCCGATCCTCGTTTGCTAAGTCAAGCGACACCGCTGGTCCTGCTCACACTGCCCTACCCTTTGCTTTGACCTCTTTCTCCCCTCTCTCTCCAGATGAA
Organism: Salmo trutta; assembly: GCF_901001165.1. NCBI lineage: Eukaryota > Metazoa > Chordata > Actinopteri > Salmoniformes > Salmonidae > Salmo > Salmo trutta. Next base: position 650,919 of record NC_042986.1, on the reverse strand, counting down.
ATCTCGCGTCTTGTGACGGCCGGCCGCCCAACAACCTGCCCACTTGACCCTATCCCCTCCTCTCTTCTCCAGACCATTTCCGGAGACCTTCTCCCCTACCTCACCTCGCTCATCAACTCATCCTTGACCGCTGGCTACGTCCCTTCCGTCTTCAAGAGAGCGAGAGTTGCACCCCTTCTGAAAAAACCTACACTCGATCCCTCCGATGTCAACAACTACAGACCAGTATCCCTTCTTTCTTTTCTCTCCAAAACTCTTGAACGTGCCGTCCTTGGCCAGCTCTCCTGCTATCTCTCTCAGAACGACCTTCTTGATCCTAATCAGTCAGGTTTCAAGACTGGGCATTCAACTGAGACTGCTCTTCTCTGTGTCACGGAGGCTCTCCGCACTGCTAAAGCTAACTCTCTCTCCTCTGCTCTCATCCTTCTAGACCTATCTGCTGCCTTTGATACTGTGAACCATCAGATCCTCCTCTCCACCCTCTCCGAGCTGGGCATCTCCGGCGCGGCCCACGCTTGGATTGCGTCCTACCTGACAGGTCGCTCCTACCAGGTGGCGTGGCGAGAATCTGTCTCCGCACCACGTGCTCTCACCACTGGTGTCCCCCAGGGCTCTGTTCTAGGCCCTCTCCTATTCTCGCTATACACCAAGTCACTTGGCTCTGTCATATCCTCACACGGTCTCTCCTATCATTGCTATGCAGACGACACACAATTAATCTTCTCCTTTCCCCCTTCTGACAACCAGGTGGCGAATCGCATCTCTGCATGTCTGGCAGACATATCAGTGTGGATGACGGATCACCACCTCAAGCTGAACCTCGGCAAGACGGAGCTGCTCTTCCTCCCGGGGAAGGACTGCCCGTTCCATGATCTCGCCATCACGGTTGACAACTCCCTTGTGTCCTCCTCCCAGAGTGCTAAGAACCTTGGCGTGATCCTGGACAACACCCTGTCGTTCTCCACTAACATCAAGGCAGTGACCCGATCCTGTAGGTTCATGCTCTACAACATTCGCAGAGTACGACCCTGCCTCACACAGGAAGCGGCGCAGGTCCTAATCCAGGCACTTGTCATCTCCCGTCTGGATTACTGCAACTCGCTGTTGGCTGGGCTCCCTGCCTGTGCCATCAAACACCTACAACTCATCCAGAACGCCGCAGCCCGTCTGGTGTTCAACCTTCCCAAGTTCTCTCACGTCACCCCGCTCCTCCGCTCTCTCCACTGGCTTCCAGTTGAAGCTCGCATCCGCTACAAGACCATGGTGCTTGCCTACGGAGCTGTGAGGGGAACGGCACCTCCGTACCTTCAGGCTCTGATCAGGCCCTACACCCAAACAAGGGCACTGCGTTCATCCACCTCTGGCCTGCTCGCCTCCCTACCTCTGAGGAAGCACAGTTCCCGCTCAGCCCAGTCAAAACTGTTCGCCGCTCTGGCACCCCAATGGTGGAACAAGCTCCCTCACGATGCCAGGACAGCGGAGTCAATCACCACCTTCCGGAGACACCTGAAACCCCACCTCTTTAAGGAATACCTGGGATAGGATAAAGTAATCCTTCTAACCCCCCCCCCCCCCTTTAAAAGATTTAGATGCACTATTGTAAAGTGGTTGTTCTACTGGATATTATAGGTGAATGCACCAATTTGTAAGTCGCTCTGGATAAGAGCGTCTGCTAAATGACTTAAATGTAAATGTAAAATGTAAAGTTTGGTGGACAAGGAATAATGGTTGGGCTGTTTTTCATGGCTATGCCCCTTAGTTCCAGTGAAGGGAAATCTTGACTCTACAGCATACAATGACATTGTAGATGATTTTGTGCTTCCAACTTTGTGGCAACAGTTTGGCTAAGGCCCTTTCCTGTTTCAGCATGACAGTGCCCCCGTGCACAAACCGAGGTCTATACGGAAGTGGTTTGTCGAGATCGGTGTGGAAGAACTTGATTTGCCTGCACAGAGCACTGACCTCAACCGCATCAAACACCTTTGGGATGAATTGGAACGCCGACTGCGAGCCAGGCCTAATCGCCCAACATCAGTGCCTGACCTCACTAATGCTGTTGTGGCTGAATGGAAGTAAGTCCCCACAGCAATGTTCCAACATCTAGTGGAAAGCCTTCCCAGAAGAGTGGAGGCTGTTATAGCAGCAAAGGGGGGACCAAATCTATATTAATGAGATGTTTGACGAGCAGCTGTCAACATACACTAAATGACCAAAAGTATCTGTCATGTTTATGATGGGCAGACCAATGTGTTTTTCATTTGACTACACTGACATCTAGTGGCTGAGGATGGACAACTATTTAGCAGACAGCAGACTAGATTAATGCTCTACATTGGATTTTCTTCTATAATCACTTTTACAATGTAAACCTCTATGAACATAGTAATTCTGCTACTGTATTTCAACTTGCCTCAAAATTATTTGTAGGACTATACACGTCATATTCTATATGACTAAATAAAACTCCACTTGGGTTAAACACAGGCTTCATGAGCAAATGTTTAAGAGGAGTCTATTGCTTAATAATAGGAAAATATATAACATGTTATGGTTGATAGTGATGGAAAATGCATGTATCAGGGGAAGGGAATTTGGTCAAATCGGGCTGAGACTTCAGATGGGTAGCAACATATGCTACTTGCTACACAGCAATTTACAGAGCATTGTTGCATTTGTCAAGGGCCACCAAGACTTCTAAGGTCAACCAGGAACCAATTCATAGCAGGGTCCAATTTTCCAGTCCATACTGTAGCTCATCACCCTGCCAGCATTACATGGAGATAGGCTTAATACTGAAAATAAATATTTCACTAACCCCATGATGGTCTGAAACACAGGATGTTATATGCATGTAGAATTAAATACTGTATCCTTTTTTTCCTTTTCAAACAAACCAAGTATTGGTGTTAAAAATCATGTTTTATTCCACATGCAGGGGTTTGTCATTTGTTTGCTATACCGTCCAGTTTCCATAAAGCTCTCATAAAAATAAATGACATGTTTATATGTCATAGACATAATTATACATGCAATAATTTAAAATGTCTTAATAGTGTGCAATAAAACTCCCAAGATTTATCTGAAGGCAAAGTTATGCTATCTTGTAGCCTATTAGAGCATTGTCATCCCCCACCAAAAAATTCTGAAAGAATTTAAGATAAATCCTACATTTTTGCACCCTGTTTCCACCAAACATGAGATTTCGGCTTCTAGGACTTCTCTCTGTGAGATTACAGAAGGTTTACATGATATTGGATTTCAGATGAGAGCCAGGCTAGATGTGCATCCCAAATGGCACCCTATTCCTTATATAGTGCACTACTTTTGACCAGAGTCCTATGGGCCCTGGTCAAAACTATTCTGGTCAAAAGAAGTGCACTAAATTGGGAACATGGTACCATTTGGACTCCCCACTCTGAGATTGCTCTGTCTCTCTGATTCAGCTCCTTGATCTTGATCTAAAGTAGTGTCTGCCTGCTCAAGCAATATAGTGCACTCTGTCACATCTCACCAGAAGCAGAGAACCCCTACGTTAGCATTACATGGTTTTGGAGAAATGTCCTCTGGTCTGATGAAACAAAAATAGAACTGTTTGGCCATAATGACCATCGTTATGTTTGGAGGAAAAAGGGGAAGGCTTGCAAGCCGAAGAACACCATCCCAACCGTGAAGCACGGGGGTGGCAGCATCATGTTGTGGGGGTGCTTTGCTGCAGGAGGGACAGGTGCACTTCACAAAATAGATGGCATCATGAGGTAGGAAAATTATGTGGATATATTGAAGCAACATCTCAAGACATCAGTCAGGAAGTTAAAGCTTGGTCGCAAATGGGTCTTCCAAATGGACAATGACCACAAGCATACTTCCAAAGTTGTGGCAAAATGGCTTAAGGATATCAAAGTCAAGCTATTGGAGTAGCCATCACAAAGCCCTGACCTCAATCCCATAGAAAATTTGTGGGCAGAACTGAAAAAGCGTGTGCGAGCAAGGAGCCCGACCAACCTGACTCAGTTACACCAGCTCTGTCAGGAGGAATGGGCCAAAATTCACCCCACTTATTGTGGGAAGCTTGTGGAAGGCTACCCAAAACGTTTGACCCAAATTAAACAATTTAAGGCAATGCTACCAAATACTAATTGAGTGTATGTAAACTTCTGGCCCACTGGGAATGTGATGAAAGAAATAAAAACCTGAAATAAATTATTCTCTCTACTATTATTCTGATATTTAACATTCTTTAAATAAAGTGGTGATCCTAACTGACCTAAGACAGGGAATTTTTATTGGGATTAAATGTCAGGAATTGTGATAAACTGAGTTTAAATGTATTTGGCTAAGGTGTATGTAAACCTCCGACTTCAACTGTATTGGCACTTCAAGACTGAGGGCGTGAATACGAACAATAACTAGTCAGTACAGTCAGTCAAAGCTGATTTTTATTTTTATTTTTTTCATGGCCTGTATTAACGAGGGCATCTCCATTTTGATAGCCAGTCATCAAGTGCACTCATGCATGTCTATCTCAATTAGTCTTTCTGCGATTCATTACATCCTTTCCTTGCCACCTCTCCTCACCGCAACCATATTGGAGGAGAACATCCAAGGTCCCTTCTCCAATGTGTTTTAAAGAAGGAAGCTAGGAGAGGGAATTCGAAGGAAGAGGAATTGAGAAATAGCCATTGTAGTGATTTCACTGCAGTACCACCGTTTTTCTTTAGATGGGTGTCTTTGCTTGAAGATGGGGCTGCAGTGTGGTTGCTTAAAGTCTTCTACAGATTTTTCTGTATCTAATAATTACCTATTCTGAAAATCCCACAAATTTAGTCACCTCGACAAAAAATGAAATGCCTAAAACATCAACTCACAGTATTTGAAAGATTTTTGTGCAACATTCATTTAAAGGCCCCATACTATTGTGAAATATGAAAAGACATAATAAGCCAGTCAGTGGCTGCAATTTGTCTTCTGTCAGTAAATGCTGCTGTCTGTGTTCATTTGGATTGACAGCTATCCCCAGATCCCTCAGACACAGACAGAATCCAGAGTGTTATTATACAGGGTGCAGTGAGGAGTAATTTCTCTCCAAGAAAGGAAAGCCCATACAATTTACAGACCCAAGAAAATGCAGGACTGCATAGCTAGAGTGCACAGTCAGTAACCAATGGAATTTTTGCTGTAGTCTGTTCAAGACATGCTCTCTTAGTGTCTTCTGTAAGAGCATCATCTTAGCCACATACCATAACACTTCATATTTAATTTTGTATATAGGCTACAGTATCTGCCATACACACTGACTTATGGTATTTCCGATTTCCTCCATATTGTTTGTCTACACACAGTTGTATTTGTACTTATTATGTATCCCCATTAGCTGCTGCCAAGGCAGCAGCTACTCTTCCTGGGGTCCAGCAAAATGAAGGCAGTTAAACATTAAGTGTGTGTGCCCACAGGCCCCTACTCAACTACCACATATCTACAACACAAAATCCACGTGTATGTTTGTGTGTGTGTAAAGTACATAAATTCAGCAAAAAAAGAAACGTCCCTTTTTCAGGACCCTGTCTTTCAAAGAGAATTCATAAAAATCCAAATAACTTCCCAGCTCTTCATTGTAAAGGGTTTAAACACGGTTTCCCATGCTTGTTCAATGAACCATAAACAATTAATGAACATGCACCTGTGAAACGGTCGTTAAGACACTAACAGCTTACAGATGGTAGGCAATTAAGGTCACAGTTATGAAAACGTAGGACACTAAAGAGGCCTTTCTACTGACTCTGAAAAACACCAAAAGAAAGATGCCCAAGGTCCCTGCTCATCTGCGTGAATGTGCCTTAGGCATGCTGCAAGGAGGCATGAGGACTGCAGATGTGGCCAGGGCAATAAATTGCAATGTCCCCACTGTGTGACGTTTAAAACAGAGCTACAGCGAGACAGAACGGACAGCTAATCATTCTCACAGTGGCAGACCATGTGTAACAACACCTGCACAGGATCGGTACATCCGAACATCACACCTTCTGGACAGGTACAGGATGGCAACAACAACTGCCCGAGTTACACCAGGAATGCAAAATCCCTCCATCAGTGCTCAGACTGTCCGCAATAGGCTGAGAGAGGCTGGACTGAGGGCTTGTAGGTCTGTTGCAAGGCAGGTCCTCACCAGACATCACCGGCAACAACGTTGCCTATGGGCACAAACCCGCCGTTGCTGGACCAGACAGGACTGTCAAAAAGTGCTCTTCACTGACGAGTCGCAGTTTTGTCTCACAAGGGGTGATGGTCGGATTTGCATTTATCGTTTTTTTTCATTTTTTTATTTCACCTTTATTTAACCAGGTAGACTAGTTGAGAACAAGTTCTCATTTGCAACTGCGACCTGGCCAAGATAAAGCATAGCAGTTCGACACATACAACAACACAGAGTTACACATGGAATAAACAAAAAATACAACAGTATAAAAAAAGAAAACAAAAAGTCTATATACAGTGAGTGCAAATGAGGTAAGATAAGGGAGTTAAGGCAATAAATAGGCCATGGTGGTGAAGTAATTACAATATAGCAATTACACACTGGAATGGTAGAGGAGGCATGAGGACTGCAGATGTGGCCAGGGCAATAAATTGCGTTGAAGGAATGAGCGTTACACCGAGGCCTATACTCTGGAGCAGGATCGATTTGGAGGTGGAGGGTCCGTCATGGTCTGGAGCGGTGTGTCACAGTATCATCGGACTGAGCTTGTTGTCATTGCAGGCAATCTCAATGCTGTGCGTTACAGGGAAGACATCCTCCTCCCTCATGTGGTACCCTTCCTGCAGGCTCATCCTGACATGACCCTCCAGCATGACAATGCCACCACCCATACCGCTCGTGATTTCCTGCAAGACAGGAATGTCAGTGTTCTTCCATGGCCAGCGAAGAGCCCAGATCTCAATCCCATTGAGCACGTCTGGGACCTGTTGGATGGGAGGGTGAGGGCTAGGGCTGTTCTCCCCAGAAATGTCCAGGAACTTGCAGGTGCCTCGGTGGAAGAGTGGGGTAACATCTCACAGCAAGAACTGGCACACCAGATATGGGGCGGCAGCATAGCCTAGTGGTTAGAGCGTTGGACTAGTAACCAAAAGGTTGCAAGATCGAATCCCCGAGCTGACAATGTACAAATCTGTCATTCTGCCCTTGAACAAGGCAGTTAACCCACTGTCCCTAGGCCGTCATTGAAAATAACAATTTGTTCTTAACTGACTTGCCTTGTTAAATAAAGGTAAAATATATATATATATTTTTAAATACTGACTTTTACTCTTGATTGTGACCCCCTTTTGTTTAGGGACACATTATTCCATTTCTGTTAGTCACATGTCTGTGGAACTTGTTCAGTTTGTCTGTTGTTGAACCTTGTTATGTTCATACAAATATTTACACATGTTAAGTTTGCTGAAAATATACGCAGTTGACAGTGAGAGGACGTTTATTTTTTTGCTGAGTAATCCCCTGAATGCAGCTCACTCTCCAGATCCCAGTCACCTCAATTCTGATCACCTGTTCACACACCCGTATGTCATTATCCCTCGCTATTTAGTTCAGGTCTTTGCACCCCATCATTGTGAGGTATTGTTTGATTTGAGACACACTTCTGTTCGGAGCTTTATTTTTCCTGTAATTTAATCCTCCTGTGTAGGATAGTTTTGGCCTGCCTCACTAGCGACGCCTTTTGCCTATTCCCTGCCTGTACTTTAGCCTAGCGGATTTCCTGTTATCAGCCTGATCTCCCGGACGACGTTACTAGCCTTTTCCCTGCCTGTACTGTTACCTTTTTGGACCCCCTGTGTATGACCTTCTGCCTGCCCCTGGACCCAGCTACCTGCCTCCTCCTGTGTTCCTTTACATTAAACACATGCTGTGCCCTGCGCTTGAAACCAGCTCCCTGTCTCCCATCATGTTCATTACAACGTCATCAACGTGGGTCTTTTTTCCATCCAACTTTTAACCTAAATCTAATGACATGGTGATTTTTTTGTTGTTGTTGATTTCATGTTGAATTCACGTTAGCTTGACAACTCAACCAAATATAAATCAAAAATAGACGTTGAACTGACGTCTGACCAGTGGGTATTAACACATTTTTTGCACATGTAATGCTCAAAATCATCTGCAATCATATTCTGTTCATGATCCATACGTCAGATTCACTCGACGATATCGTTTTCACTTTGAGTTTCATTACGAAACGCTATATTCACAAATGTTTCACGTTTGTATTTTTTCATCAGAAATGATTGCTCATGGGTACCTTCGTGTGTGTGTGAAATAGTACTGTTCTCAGATTTTTTTTATTAATAGATTTTAGATGTGTACTAAAATGGGGTTTGTTGCAAAATGCGATACATTCATTCTTTAGCTGGAATAGAATGTTCGTATCCTGTATATTTGACTGTGATATGTGGTTGTCTCACCTAGCTATCTTAAGATGAATGCACTAACTGTAAGTCACTTTGTATAAAAGCATCTGCTAAATGACTAAAATGTCAAATATTTTACAAAGAGAACTCACTTATGTTGATTAAAAAAAAGTTAAAATACTAATGTCACATGTAGTTATGTCACATTTGACTGTTTAAAACCTAGCAGTACTACTTATTTAATAGTGAAGCAGATATATAGCAGTTTGCAACAAAACTATTTGTCTCTCTGAAATGTCCGTCATTTAACAACCCCATGCCATGATTAGATGAGGAAAAAAACACGCCAATCTCTTTCATGTAAGTTCTTCAAACAGTAAAGCTAATTTCCAAACATTTCTGAAAACGGATATATAGCGTTTTCTGATCAAACTCTTCATTTGTCATTTTCGATGTTGAGTATACTGTCTGTGACTGGAAAATGTATTGTTGCATAGCTTAAAGGACTGTAAGCCTTCTCATGCATATTTTAGTATTTTGGTAATTGTAATTAATGAAACGGGAAAGTAAAACACAAGTAAGACCATGAAAAGATTCAGATTTCAATTTATGTGAATGATATCTATGCAACAATATGGTCAAAGTAGAGTATGGTACCATTCAGTAAACTGAACTTAAATCAATACTCCACCAACTGCAATATGAATATATACCAGTCAAAAGTTTAGACACACCTACTCATTCAAGGGTTTTTATTTTTACTATTTTCTACATTGTAGAATACTAGTGAAGTTCCCACATACTCTGGACACTTGTTGGCTGCTTTTCCTACACTCTGTAGTCCAACTCATCCAAAACCGTCTCATTTGGGTTGAGGTCGGGTGATTATGTAGGCCAGGTCATCTGATGCAGCACTTCCTCACTCTCCTTGGTAAAATAGCCCTTACACAGTCTTGAGGTGTGTTTTGGGTCATTGTCCTGTTGAAAAAAAAGGATAGTCCCACTAAGCGCAAACCGGATGGGATGTCGTATCGCTGCAGAATGCTGTGGTAGCCATGCTGGTTAAGTGTGCCTTGAATTCTAAATAAATCACTGACAGTGTCACCAGCAAAGCACCCCCACACCATCACACCTTCTCTATGCTTCACGGTGGAAACCACACATTTGGAGATCATCCGTTTATCTACTCTGCGTCTCACAAAGACACGGCGGTTGGAACCAAAAATCTCAAATTTGGATGCATCAGAACAAAGGACAGGTTTCCACCGGTCTAATGTCCATTGCTTGTGTTTCTTGGCCCAAGCAAGTCTCTTCTTCTTATTGGTGTACTTTAGTAGTGGTTTCTTTGCAGCAGTTCGATCATGAAGGCCTGATTCAGCATTTATTTGGGCTATAATTTCTGAGGCTGGTAACTCTAATGAACTTATCCTCTGCAGCAGAGGTAACTCTGGGTCTTCCTTTCCTGTGGCAGTTTTCGTGAGAGCCAGTTTCATCATAGCGCTTGATGGTTTTTGCGACTTCACTTGAAGAAACGTTATTGAAATTGTATGTATTGACTGACCATGTCTTAAAGTAATGATGGACTGTCGTTTCTCTTTGCTTATTTGAGCTGTTCTTTCCATAATATGGATTTAGACTTTTACCAAATAGGGCTGTCTTCTATATACCACCCCTACCTTGTCACAACACAACTGATTGGCTCAAACGCATTAAGAATGAAATAAATAACACAAATGAACTTTTAACAAGGCACACCTGTTAAATGCATTCCAGGTTACTACCTCAGGAAGCAGGTTGAGAGAATGACAATGCTTCTTGTTATTGACTCCTTAGTGGATCCATTGTCTTTCAACAGACCCAAACATGTCTGAATTTGACCTTTGAGAATGCCGCCCGCCCCCCCCCCACACACACACACACTATAATATTCTGTATAGCACTGTACATGCCCTGGATTTGACCCCCATGCTAAACCCAATTGCCCCATTATCTGCACTCTAATGTTCCTCTCATCCTAGTCATATCGCAGAGAGAGAATCAGATTTAGTGCCTAGAATGCCCTGAGGCATCTTCAAATGACTGTTAGGCACATGAAGGGTAAAGGGCTTGTCATATCAATCTGACAAGCCCATTGGGAATTCAGGGATATAGAGCATGCAGGGGGTGTAAGGGATTGGCTGTGATAGGTTTAGGAGGAAACATGATTCCCATTGTTGGGAGGTGAGAGAGAGCCTTATACCTTTCATATCGTATGGCTAGTAGGGCCCTTTGTCAGTTAGAAACCTTGAATAGAGTGCATTTCAAATGCAATGACTAGTACTGTTCTGCCACTACAACTATTTATTGTGTATACTTATACTATGACAACTAATACTACTTCTAAGTTTACTACTCTACTTCTACTACTACAATTACAACAACCACTACTAATAATGCATTTTCAATAGTAATACTGATGATAATAATAACAATGGTGATAATAACAATGCTTTTTTGAAATCCTTCCCATAATCTTATATGTACGAGGACCCCAAGATCCCTTGGGAAATCTCTAATGTATTCAGCACAAGCCTTGGGAGTAAAATGAAAACAAATGTGGTGTAATAAAGCCAAGAAGATGAAGCGATTCCGTGATGATGCTCTCCACCACCCCTATAAATCAAAATAAAAGTGGAGCAGGTCATATTGGCCGCCTCCGCCTCCCGCATGCATACAGATATGGGGTGCATATAAGACAGAAGGGGCCTGAAGTTGATCCTATCTCCCCCAACTACAACACCAGTGGGAATATTATCGAGTGAGAGAGAGAGAGCAGCAAGGACCTCAATATGACAGCCACATATATGCTCAGGTTGTGAGCAGAGCAACAGGCCCAACTCCTACACCCAACCAAGCCCCATCCATCAACCTAAGAGGCATTCACCAGATGCTTAGCATGCTCTGATCAAATCCTAATCGTCCAAAACTAAACCACAACAAATAACAAAACTGAACACAATGCGTTTACCATCTCATGCTAGAATATACAAGGTCTGAGGTCAACTGCCCTTGCCCTAAAAAGCAGGAACACAGACTTCACCAATGAAATACAGACATTGTTATCCTACAAGAAACATGGTATAGAGGAGACGGACCCATTGTTTGTCCTAGGTTACAGGGAGCTGGTAGTTCCTTCCATCAAACTACCAGGAGTAAAACAGGGAAGGAACTCGGGGGCATTCTAATTTGGTATAGTTCAGACAACTCATTCTATTAAATTAATCAAAACACATATGGTTAGAAATGAATAGGGAAATGAAAGAGACATTTCCTCCTGTGTGCTACTACCTATATCCCGCCAATAGAATCCCCATACTTAAAGGATGACAGCTTCTCCACCCTAGAGGGGGAAATCAACAACTTCAAGGCCCAGGGACATGTACTAGTCTCTGGTGACCTAAATGCCTAAACTGGACAAGAACCTGACACTCTCAGCACACAGGGGGACAAACACCTACATGAAGGTGACAGCATCTCTCCCCAATATGCCTCCCTAGATACAACTACGACAAAACAACAACAAAAACGGGTCACAATTCCTGCAGCTCTGTCGCACGCTGGGTCTGTACATAGTCAATGGTAAACTTAAAATGGAACTCCTACCATAAGTACACCTATAGCTCATCTCTTGGCAGTAGTACTGTAGGCTACTTTATCATTGACCTCAACCCAGAGTCTGTCAGCATGTTCACAGACAGCCAACTGACACCCCTATCAGACCACAACAAAATCACAATATGAACAATATGACATTTTGAACAGAACGATACTCAACCATGAAACATCAAAGCCGAACAAACTGCATGCTATTAAGAAATGCAATAGATGGGAAGGTTGGTAGTGTAGAAGCCTACCAAAAAATTATTGACCAACAAATCCTTTCCCTCCTAGACAACGTCCAGGACAAAATGTTTCCCTGCAATAGTGAAGGTGTAAACTTAGCAGTTTGAAGTCAGAACAGTATATTTAACCTATCAGCTAACATATCACATTTAAATTCAAGCAGAAAACCTAAGAAAACTAAAAACAATGAGAAATGGTTTTATAAAGAATGCAAAAACCTTAGTAAGAAATTGAGAAATCTATCCAACCAAAAGCACACTGACCCAGAAAAACCTAGCTTAGGCCTTCACTATGGGGGAAACACTAAAACAGTACAGAAATACACAAAGAAAACAAAGAAGGATCAGCATGTCATAAAACAGCTCAATGTGATTGAAGAATCCATAGAATCAAAAACTTCTGGGAAAATTGGAACACACTAATCAAACAACAACATGAAGAGCTACCAATCCAAAAATGGAGATGTATGGATAAACCACTTCTCCAACCTTTTCAGACATATAACAAAGAACCCAGAACATGGTAATTTACAAAACTTAGAATCAGTTATGAAAGACTACCACTGGATTCTCAAATTACATTGAATGAGCTACAGGACAACATACAAACCCTCCAACCCAAAAAGCCCTGTTGGGTTGATGCTATACTTAACGAAATTATGATCAAATATACAGATCCCAATTCAAATGGGCTATACTTAAACTATTTAACATTATCCTTAGCTCTGGTATCTTCCCCAATATTTGGAACCACGGTCTAGTCACCCCCAATCCACAAAAGTGGAGGCAAGTTTGACCACAATAATTACTGTGGAATGTTTCCAACAGCAATCTTGGAAATAACCCTCTGCACTATCATCAACAGCAGACTCCACCATTTCCTCAGTGAAAACAATGTCCTGAGCAAATGTCAAATTGGCTTCTCACCCAAAATATCGTACAACAAACCATGTATAAACCCTGCACACCATTTTTGACAAACAAACAAACAAATCAAAACAAAAGCAAAGTCTTGCTTTGTTGACTTCAAAAAAGCTTTTGAGTAAATTTGGCATGACGGTCTGTTATATAATGGGCTCCCAAGTGGCTCAGCGGTCTAAGGCACTGCATCTCAGTGCTAGAGGCGTCACTACAGACCCTGGTTTGTTTCCAGAGTCCCATAGGGCGACGCACAATTGACCCAGCGTCGTCCGGGTTAGGGTTTGTCTGGAGTAGGCCATCATTGTAAATAAGTATTTGTTCTTAACTGACTTGCCTAGTTAAATAAAGGTTAAATAATTAATATATATATATAAATTGCGTGCAGAAGTATATTCTGCAAAAATATACTTTGTATTCAAGCAAAACCCCAAACAATACAATTAGGACTACACCCGCTAGTTATCAAAATCCAGAAAAGATGTCCACATATTCCACCACAAAGCCCTCACCTACAGAGAGGTGAACCTAGAGAAGAGTCCCCTCAGCCAGCTGGTTCTGGGGTGGTTCTGGAGTTCTGTTCACAAAAAGAACACAATTAGAACCATCAAAATTACAAGAAAGCAAAAAGATAACTATTTGACACACGGGAAAGATTTAACCAAAAACCAGAGCAAATTGGAATTCTATTTGGCCCTAAACATAGAGTATACAGTGGCAGAATACCTGACCACTGTGACTGACCCAAAATTAAGAAAATCCTTTCCATAGGCAGACCTGGCTCTCAAGAGAAGACAGGATATGTGCCCATTGTCCACAAAATGAGGTGGAAACTGAGCTGCACTTACTAATAACCTGCTGCCAAATGTATAACCACACTAGAGACACATATTTCCCACAGATCACAAGGAATTTGAAAACAAATCAAACAATGATAAACTCCCATATCTGTTAGGGCGAAATACTGCAATGTCCAATCACAGCAACAAGATGTGTATTATATGCACTGTACATTTGTTGTCTCACTGCATGATGACGTAAGTACATAGTTCTCCCTGTAAATTGTGTTTGCCCTTCCCTGAATGCTTCATAGAACCTCAACATCTAAATACTACTGCACTGTGAGATGGTTCCAATAAAGAAAAGTGGCATTATAGACTTTAATATCGAGAGAGAGAGAGAGTTATGTTTCCCATGCCAATATAGCCCTTTGATTTGAATTGAATTTAAATGAATTGAGAGAGAGAGGGGGGGGGGGAGAATAGAGGGAACAACCTAGCAAAATGTGCCATGCATCAGGTTTCAGTCCGTTTTCTTCCATTTGGTGCTTAATTAATGCAACCAAGATGTATAACAGAGAGAGAACAACAAAGCTCACTTTTACTAGTACAGTACCTCAACGGTCCTCTAAGGGCCACTGTTGTGTAATTGTACAATAATGAGACAAGCCCTCCAAAACAGAGTTACATATAATGCCAGTAGTTGTGAACAATATCAGAGGGAAAATGTCTGTTTAACATACAATAATTCATATAAAATAAATGTTTCATATTAAACAACAACAATGGCTATCACACATAAGGAAGGAAACTGAGGAGTTAGGAATAAGGGCACACGTTTTTTTACAGATGTGAATCAGGCAGTGTAGAATTAGTCAACACTAACTAGAGCTGGTTTCTTTTCTCTCTCTAATAGTACTTCTACTGTAGTAGTCTACTGTAGTAGTCATACCTGGTGGTTACGAAACCCATTCAATGCCATTCAAAGCAACTGACTCCCTGACAAGGAGCCTACTTATTACACAGATAAAGAATAGTAAACAGTATACGCACAATAAATAATTGATACCAAATAAGTCTAGGGAGAGTGCCACAGCCCTTTCCAGGCCAGGAAAAGACAGAGCTCCCAAGTTGTTTATTTTTGTCCCCCTTTTCTCATTTTACGAGCCATGAGTCAACAGCACACGTAAATGATATTTTGACACAGAGAGCCATAAATTATTCAATGGAATTTACTTTTATGCTAGAATTTAAACCGTTTCAGAACCCTTTCTGTCTATCCCTCCCTCCTCTACCCAGTCCTGCCAGCCAGCCAGCCAGTAGAAACTATTCAGAGACGGATCAGAGGCTGAGAGAGGGAGATTCTGCAGTGACTTGAAGATCCATCAGTGATTTGTTTTATATTCAGCCCTCTAAGCTCCCCGATCCCTGACACACTTTCTCAATCATGTGCTCTGAAAAGATTAGGGAAGACACGAAAAAGCCTCCGAAACCATTTTTGATGATTGAGATATCAGTTCAATGTGGTCATTAGGTCATCTGAGTAAGGCCTGGCCATGGTTGGATTGTGCTTTGTTTTGATACCAAAACATTCAAGAAAAGTTTTTTTGTTGTTATATGATTAATCTTTGGCCACGTTGAAGGGGTGTTTACTACTGAGGGCTCAGTTCAATGAAACCTGTGATTCAATCAAAGACACATTGTAAATATTGCTATGATGGGTATGATTTAATTCCAGCATCACTCACATTAAGCTGCCACTCAAAAAGGAAACAAAAACATTCCAATAGGAGGCTATTTTCTGTATACATGTCATCTTATCATGGTGGCGGTAAAACAGCCATCTTAGAATTGACAACCTACTTTCCATTTCGGTACGACAATAATGGGTATGGTTACATGCACACAATAATGTGATTTTTTGTGAATAGTCAGATTAATAAGTAGTTTGATTTCAAACGTTTACATGCTTTGCAAGAAGAACAATTTCCCTAATAATCCTGTTTACATGAACACATCTGATGGCACTGATAAATGCAGACAATCTGCATTCAAAATACTTGTTCTACCACAGTGACCATGTTATTTTTGGGATGGATATTTGATTCCGAGTTCGGACATATAAAGTTTGTATGTGAAAACTATTTATAAGACGCATACATTCAGTTGTTCCGAACTCACTTCAGTCGCACTTAAGAGGGAGGCTCGCCCTGCTGGTGCTAGCACATGCACAGATGAAATACACAGCTGAAACGCCAATTAAGGTGTTTACATGCCCTAATAAGATTGCTCATAAAACAAGATGTTTTAATCTCTGCGTGTTTGCTTCGATTTTGACCTTACGCCGACTAAACAGAGTAAGGTGTTTACATGACTATTGCATAATCGGCCTAGTGCCATAATCAGTTTATTATCGAATTATAACATACTCAATGTTGTTCTAGTGCAAAATGGATTCCTGTCATCTCCAAAATGGGCGAAACACTCCATCATCATCAGAATTATAATCTTGCCAGAGATAATAGTCCCTGCCTGTAACTATAATCTACTACTTAGTCATCACTTGTGGGTAATCCTCAATCACTCATCCTCCAAGTGGTTCTTCATTCATAATTGACCATCCTCATCACATTTGATGAAAGTCACTGACCTAGAACTACCAAGAGAGTCAACTCTTTTAAGTAGCATTAACATTGTACACCCACCCACCACCACATATCTTCAAGAAACAGCAATAAAGCTCTCCGATATCAATATTAGGATCCCACTTTTCTGCTCTGCTACATATATATTCCTCATGGAAAAAATACAAGTTAGGCAAATGACAAAATATCCAAACATAACTGTTCTATTACAAAATGTAACTTTCCTTTTTCAACTTCATACAGCACCTTCAGAAAGCATTGACAGCCCTGGGCTTTTTCCACATTTTGTTGTGTTTTAAAGTGGGATTAAAATGTATTTAATCCTCCTCTTGTGTTTGTTTCATGTTAATTCATTCTGTGTTCCCGGTCCAAAATGACCACACCATTATAGCGGATTATAAATCCATAATAATACATATATTATCACCTAATGTTGTGTTAGATCTTTTTATCTACATAAGTTCTTGTGAACATTACAAGTTTTGAACTTCTATTTATGGCCTGTAGGCCTCATCGACCTGAGTTCATACAACTCGTTTTTGAGTTTAAAAAAAGTATAGTGTATGGATTATTTTGACTATAACAAATACTCAGATGAAACATATTGTGCTATTTATCACAGACTACTTTGTGTCAAAGTTTAACAAGGACATTTGTTTTGAAACCATTTCAAATGTTTAAATAGTGGCAGGATTTTATGTCATCAACCCGGGATATGGCATATCTCGTTGGCTCTGGGGTCATCCTAATAACATTTTCTTTCAGCTGACCTCTCCTCTCAGCTGGGGATGAATAAAAGGACAAATTCCCATTCTTTGACCAGAATGTAACAACAACCTCAGCAGGGCCCTCTTCCTCATCACTGGATTGTTCCACATCGGTTGTCTCTTGGTCTGGATTATATTCTGTGTTGTCTTCAACTTCTGACACTTCCTCCTCTAATGCAGCTTCACTGTCAGTTCCCTGGTCTCTCTCCTCCTCACCAGTGTCATGATCAAATATATGATCAAGAGCCTCACATACAGTATATTGTTTTGTCATTGTGTTGCCACAGAATTAATTGTGAGCAAGGCCTCAAAAAAGCTTTATATACCAGAGCTGCGAGAAAAGTTAAATATATTATTGAAACAATGTTGCGATTGTTTGTGAGAACGCCAACAGGTGTGGTTCTCGTGGGGGAAAGATTATATTGGGGAAAGGTTCCCGTGGGGGTTGCCATGGAAGCCAAGAAGGGGAGTGAGTTGTGTGTGTGTGCGCTCAAACACATATGCATGTGGGGGTCTGGTAGAGGAAGTGTGTCCATCTGATGAATGGGCATATGCCTGAACTCAATTTTATAGACTAACTGTAGTATCACCCATTCATTTCTAATGACCGGTAATTTTTGACCTGGACACCATGGGTGTACAAAAGTTAAATAAAACACCCAAAATGTCATGAAATTCATCAAAATGTATTTTGTGTGTTCAGATGCCCTGTGTGGACAAAGTCATGGAACCTTGTGACAATCAGATTAAATTAACTACATTTTTCAGAGAGAACTTGTAAAATCGGTCCAATTCGACCAGAACACAGCAGGAGGGTTAATTGTAATTTTTTTGTCAACAATCCACACAAAATATTCTCTAATGTCAAAGTGGAAGAACATAGTGTATATACATTAATGGAAAATAAATACATTTTTATTAAGTAAGTATTCAACCCATGTTAGGATCACCTTTGGAAGCGATTACAGCTGTGAGTCTTCCTGGGTAAGTCTAAGAGTTTTGCAAATCTGGATTGTACAATATTTCCCATTATTCTTTAAAAAATTCTTCAAGCTCTGTCAAGGTGATTGTCTAGCAATGATCAACAGACATTTAAGTTTTGTCATAGATCTTCAAGCCGATTTTAAGTCAAAACTGTAACTATGCCACTCAGGAACATACAATGTTGTCTTGATAAGCAACTCCAGTGTATATTTGGCCTTACGAACCAGGTTTTCCACTAGGACTTTACCTCTGCTTAGCTCTATTCCTTTTATTTTTATCCCCCAAAAAAACTCCCTAGTACTTGCCGATGACAAGTCTACCTACAACATGATGCACCCATCACCACGCTTGAAAATATGAAGAGTGGTACTCTGTGATGTGTTGGGATTTGCCCCAAACATAATGCCTTGTATTCAGGACAAAAAGTTAATTTCTCTGACATTTTTTACAATATTACTATAGTGCCTTATTGCATGTTTTGGAATATTTTTATTCTGTGCAGGCTTCCTTATTTTCACTCAGTGTTTTAGGTTAGTATTATGGAGTAACTACAATGTTGTTGATCCATCCTCAGTTTTCTTCTATCACAGCCATTTAACTCTGTTTTAGAATCACCATTGGCCTCATGATGAAATCAAATACAATTTTATTGGTCGCATACACTCACAACAAAGACAACTAACAACGAAAATCAATTTGACAACCAAAACAAGACAGAAAGGGGTTAAAATGGGTTTGGAAAGACACTCATATGGTTGCCCACTGAAAGTTGGCAAAGCCACTAGTAAGGGGTTCTAAAAGACACCCACCGTGGATGCCCACTAGGTTTGCCTCCAAAAAGACAAACTAAAAGAAAAACCCACAACAACTTAGGGCATAAAAAGGATATGGAGCAAAAAAAATATGGCTTCTTTCGAACTTAAAAGGTTGAGCTCGAAATCGTACCTCAGCTGCTGTGAAGTGTAGCTCTCCCAACATCTCTGAAGCTCAACTGGAGCACTGAGCCAGCCACTCTTAAATATCACCTGGGCTAGCACAGGTGAAACACCTTCTGACTAACGAGATGGACAAGCCAGCACAGGTGTAACACATACTTTCTAACGAGGTGACACCAATCGGTGTTCCTACGTGCTACTTCGAAATATAAATCGAAAAACCAAAATCTGTAACAACAAATATTTAGCAGGTGTAGCGAAATGCTTGCGTTCATAGCTCCAACAGTGCAGTAATATCTAACAATACACACATCTAAAAAGTAAAATAATGGAATTAAGAAATATTAGGACGAGCATTGTCGGAGTCCGGAGTATAAATATATATATAAAGTACCAGTCAAAAGGTTTGGAAGCACCTACTCATTCAAGGGTTTTTCTTTATTTTGACTATTTTCTACATTGTGGAATAATACAGAAGATACTCAAACTATGAAATAACACATTAAATCATGTAGTAAGCAAAAAAAGTGTAAAATAAGTCAAAATATATTTTAGATTTTAGGTTCTTCAAATTAGCAACTCTTTGCCTTGATGACAGCTTTCCACACTCTTGGCATTTAGTTATTTAGTCTTGTCATAACTGTCACGTCCTGGCCAGTATAAGGGTTAATTGTTATTGTAGTTTGGTCAGGACGTGGCAGAGGGTATTTGTTTTATGTGGTTCAGGATGGTGTTTGTCATGAAGGGGCATTTGATTTAAGTATTCCGGGGTGTTTGGGCACTGTTTGATGTTCATGTATTCTGTTTCGTCTAGTGTGTCTGTTTCTATGTTTGGCTAATTGGGGTTGGGACTCTCAATTGAAGGCAGGTGTGTCTATTTGCCTTTGATTGAGAGTCCCATATATTAGGGTGTGTTTGTGATTTGTGGGAGATTGTTCCGTGTATAGCGTCAAGCCTTACAGGACTGTTTATTGGCAGTGTGTTTTCTTTTTGTACACGTGTTTATTTTTGGGTTTGCCTTCTTTCCTTTAATAAAGATGAGTATACACATACCTGCGGCATTTTGGTCTCATCACTACGACAACCGTGACAATAACAAAGGGGTTGAATAATTATTGACTGAAGACATTTAGGTTTAGAATGTTTTATAAAAACATAATTCCACTTTGATATGGGGTATTGTGTGTAGATCATTGACCCAAAATCTAAATGTAATCCATTTTAAATTCAGACTAACACAAAATTAAGAAATTCAAGTGGTGTGAATACTTTCTGAAGGCACTGTAGCTATGTCTGTATTCACATTGCATAGAAACAGTATATAGATATTCATTGGGTGCACTACAAATGATCAACCTCAGGCGAATGATCAAGTGTTTCTTAAATTCAGTGGAAGGACACCAAACGTCTATGCCAGGGCCCGTATTCGCAAAGTGTCTCAGTAGGAGTGCTGAACTCGGATAATCTTTTAAATGGATTTTGTTTGTCAATGACTTGGTTTAAAATTATTTTGGGATGATTTGAGCATGACATTTCAAACATACTAAATGGGGGAGATTGGATTAAATGGGGGTTTGGTCTCAAAATGCTAATATTAGCATTTGTTGGCAGTGGTAGTTTAACAAAACCAAAGTGTGGATTGCAGTCACTATTTGGAGACTAAAACACATTATTTATCTAAAGCTATGCATTTCCCCTTGCAGTGACCCAGAAAATTCATTTTCCCAAAGGTATTTTAAAAGTGCAAACATACACAGTATGCACTCGCATATTATATAATGTAAGGTATGTGTGTGCGTGCAGGTCATATACAATTGAAAGTTCAGCTCACATTAACATTGTGCTTCCTTGTGTTGTACTATTTCCTGAGCTCAAATGCTTTCAATAGACATGCCTTTGTCCTATAATTGGATTCCAGGGAACAATAGAAACACTTACCATAACAAGTAATTAGTACATTGCCCCATTCTTTTCCCATAATGCACTGCCCATTATAGAAAACAACAATACAGGCCAAGTGTTGAACTGGTTGAATGGTATTAGCTGTACAAGAAATTTGTTTTTTAAGTACACTGAATTAATTCTACACTTTTATGGTTTAGTACTGCCAACACCGTGCTAACTTCTGTTTCAGCTAACCATAACAGAATCACAAAATCTTTATATCCATGTGTGTTGTTCTGTTCTTTCTGAAATGATAAAACTTGAACAGGTAAATACATGTAATGTAATCCTAATTAAAAGGCATATAAGACATAGTTAAGTATTAGCGAGAACTAAAGGCAAGAACATGTTTTCAGCGTTTCATTTGATATCCATTGATACAGCACCCCTTTAGCTGCCTGGTTTCATAACACAATATTTTACTAAAATGCACATTTACCACGTTCTCTGTTTCCTTTGGCACACTTGCCAATGTCAAGCTCCTCCTAGCTGATGACCAAATATACTCTTAACCCCAAACTCCGCTGTAATCATTTCATGGACTGTTCTCATTTTGAAAATCAAAATTCAAAAGTGATGCAAAATCATTAGATTACCAACACTGGGCTCCTAGTCAGACAGCCACAACGACGGAAACTATTCATATGTTGAAATATTGTATCCTTGGCATGCCTTATCTTTGTGACGGCATGTGACTCCAAGTACGAAAACAGACTCTTTCCTATGGTGCAGGCGTCCTTATAATATCGAACAGATGTGCCGTCACCTGGGAGCACGAGGTCTCTTTTTAAAAACTTGACAGGGAGAATCACAATCCTTGACAATGACAAGTAAATGCTCATTGAATGACTTAGTGTATGATTCAGTCTCTGATTGCTCTACCCCCTTTCCCTTCCCCTAACCAGATGGCAGGAGGAACAGCATTCATATAGTGAGAAAGTGACTCACTGACTACACATAACACCCATATACAAACGGAATATGGTTTATGGCAACAATAAAATTCACCTCGCTCAGAAATCACGCAGAAACAGTTGAATTGTATAGTGAACCATAGGGTGGGCTTCACAATCTATTTCAACTCAGCTAAGAGGAATTTACCAATGGCATCCTGATATAATTTTAATCTGAAGGGCCTGATATTTAACAAAGAAAAATGTAAGCTATTATTTGCACACACACACCCATACCCAAATGCACACACTCCACACTTCTGAACACTTGCTCCACTTACGATTAATCAAGTAAACTTCATCTGAAGTTGCAGCCTCTCTTTGAGATGGATGCATCTGTGTCATTGTGGTAAGAAATAATTCTGGCCACTTATCTCAGCACAATTAAACTATTTTCTGTGAAGTTGTTTGTCATATAAAAGGACAAGAGCCGATAGAACCTTTGTTACTTTCATCATGCTTCTCTTTCTAAATCTAAATGTGAATCAATACCTAACAGTTGAATGTCAACATCTCCAAATGCCTTTCAACCTGTTTATAATGGGCTTCTCAAGATGAGTTGTCCAGGCAGCCTCTGTACAGAAAATTATATTCATCATCAACCTTTACAATTACAGTGACTGTTTACCCCATGTCGTGACTATTAGTCTATCACAGGGTTTCCCAACCACCGGGCCATGGATAGTTAAGTATCAGGCTGCCTGGCCTTGGAATGGATTTAACAAGTGACATCAATAAGGAATCATATCTCTCACCTGGATTCAGCTGGTCAGTCTATGCGATGGAAAGACATTCATGTTATGTATACATTTTGTAAACTGGTACCAGGCTACCTTCAGACAAGCCTTGAAAGGCTTGTGGGCATCCCAGAGCAAAACAACATGTTCGTGAGAGTCACATCTTTCAATAGAGTGGTCATATTCGTTTTTAGGCCAAACTGTTCGGATGCTACAGACTTTTTTCCTGAGAAGAACAATTTTTGGAATCGCATGGTCTGACAAACAGCGCTGTAGCTCAGCCACCTTTTACCGCAGATGCGGAAGGCCGACAGACAGATTCAGTGGATTGAGACGCAGCCCATGCTAAAAAATATATCATTAGCTTAAAGGGACATTTACACTCAAATCTCAAATGTGGTCTCATGTCAAAATAAATCCATGTCTGAGTGTATTTTGTTGATCCAGCTGTATGCAACAAGTCTAAATTAATGGAAAAGATAAGCACAATAAATGGAAAATATAAGTAAGTACCTTATATGGTGCTTATCCTTTCCATTCATTTGGGGTCTGTGGCACATAGCTGGATCTACACAATCGATGGCATGGGATGTGGATTCATCTTGATATTAGACTACATTTGAGGTCTGAAACTGTCTGACAAACTTTTACTTTGGATTGTAATGTCCCTTTAAGTTGACTGTAAAGAAACATGTTTTATCAAGGCACAAGGAGAGACCCAAATGCAGACAGATGGACAGGCAAAAAGGTCAAAACCAGATCAGTCCAGGAGGTACAGAGTGGCAGACAGGCTCGTGGTCAAGGCAGGCTGAATGGTCAGGCAGGCAGGCAGGTACAAAGTCCAGAAACAAGCAAGGGTCAAAACCGGGAGGACTAGAAAAAGGATAATGCAAAAAGCAGGCGAACAGGAAAACCGCTGGTTGACTTAGAAACATACAAGACAAACTGGCACAGAGAGCCAGGAAACACAGGGATAAATACACTGGGGAAAATAAGCGACACCTGGAGGGGGTAGAGACAATCACAAGGACAGGTGAAACAGATTAGAGCATGACATGTTTGTTTGTTAGTTTGAGCATCTAGAGATCATCTGTAGACTATTATCCAAATTAAGTGATCCCCAGTCATGTTTTCATTTGTCGATCAATGTGCGTAAACTCATTTCAACACATAGTTACATATATATTTTATTGTACAATAGGTCATTATGGATATTAGTTGCCTTTACCCTTGCCACCATAACAGTCTTTAGCTTTCAGTGAAACCAAATATCAACAGCACTCAAATGCCAAATTCTGGCTTGTTGGACATACAAGTCTTCCTCTTGAATAATTCAGCATTAACACAAGATGCCCAGACATGATTAAATTTTGCATAAGCGTTAATTGAACACACACATTAGAAAAGGTCTTTGCTGTGTCAATTAGTTTATTAAGTTCATCTACATCCCGTGGGCTCTGGCAACCTGATCTGTTTTTAAATGGATTCGTATTACAGAGCAAACCGAGAGCAGAGAAAGGGGACATTTTCAATTACATGTCACTATGTTGACTGACAGTCAGGCACTATTTGATAGGGCTTTTATTATTAATTGCTTGCATTTCATTAAGGGAATAATTTATCATGGAAATTGTTCTGTTTGGAATTTCAGCAATGCATTAGTTCAGGTATGGCCAGCAGTCTGTAGAATACATTCAATTATTGTATGAGAAGCCAGGTCTGACAATATGGGCTCTATTTTAACAAACTTAACGCAGTGGTAAATCTAAGCGCTATAGGTTCAGGGGTGTGTCAGAAATATTTTCACTATCACAATTATTGGCGCACTTGCTGGCGTTGGCGCGAAAGGGTTGGGTTTTGATGAATAAACAAGTTGGGGATGTGTCGATGCTCACTGGCCAATCAGAACATGCTCCATGGCGAAATATGTGGTTGCTTCATGTTGTGTATTTACGGTCTTTTATGTATTGCCTTGGAATCAACTCCAATGTAAGTCCGTTATAGTTTGTTAAAGGGCTTACAGAAACAAAATGTAGACCTATCTTTGCTAAATACGTTAACTTGAACCCATTTGCAGTCCACATTGTTCTAAGTAATTGCATAGCTTCAATGTGAAAATATATACATAGAATTCGCACTGATGTAGGGCTAGGCCTACTGTAAATTGCATTATGGCAGAGCATTGACATGCCAAATGTTGTCAATAAACAAGATTAAATTAATAATTGATAAGGCCGAAAAAGAGAACACATAATTCTAATCAAAACTAAAAAACAACTTGTTTTAAATAGACTATGTAACAAAAACTATCGGCCTATATCGAATCTTCTATTCCTCTCAACATTTTTTGAAAAAGATGGTGCGCAACAACTCACTGCCTTCCTGAAGACAAACAATGTATACGAAACGCGTCAGTCTGGTTTTAGACCCCATCATAGCACTGAGACTGCACTTGTGAAGGTGGTAAATTACCTTTTAATGATGGGGTCTAAAACCAGACTGACGCGTTTCGTATACATTGTTTGTCTTCAGGAAGGCAGTGAGTTGTTGCGCACCATCTTTTTCAAAAAATGTTGAGAGGAATAGAAGATTCGATATAGGCCGATAGTTTTTTATATTTTCTGGGTCAAGGTTTGGCTTTTTCAAGAGCGGCTTTATTACTGCCACTTTTAGTGAGCTTGGTACACGTCCGGCTCTGCATCTGTCCTCGTGCTTCTAGATCTTAGTGCTACTTTTGGAGAGATTGGAAACCCAAATTGGTCTACACGGACAAGTTCTGACCTGGTTTAGATCTTATCTGTCGGAAAGATATCAGTTTGTCTCTGTGAATGGTTTGTCCTCTGACAAATCAACTGTAAATGTCGGTGTTCCTCAAGGTTCTGTTTTAGGACCACTATTGTTTTCACTATATAGTTTACCTCTTGGGGATGTCATTCAAAAACATAATGTTAAATTTCACTGCTATGCGGATGACACACAGCTGTACATTTCAATGAAACATGGTGAAGCCCCAAAATTGCCCTCGCTAGAAGCCTGTGTTTCAGACATAACGAAGTGGATGGCTGCAAACTTTCTACTTTTAAACTCGGACAAAACAGAGATGCTTGTTCTAGGTCCCAAGAAACAAAGAGCTCTTCTGTTAAATCTGACAATTAATCTTGATGTTGTACAGTCGTCTCAAATAAAACTGTGAAGGACCTCGGTGTTACTCTGGACCCTGATCTCTCTTTTGAAGAACATATCAAGACTGTTTCAAGGGCAGCTTTTTTCCATCTACGTAACATTGCAAAAATTAAAAAATTTCTGTCCACAAATGATGCAGAAAAATTCATCCATGCTTTTGTTACTTCTAGGATTGACTATTCAATGCTCTACTTTCCGGTTACCCAGATAAAGCACTAAATAAACTTCAGTTAGTGCTAAATACGGCTGCTAGAATCCTGACTAGAACCAAAACATTTGATCATATTACTCCAGTGCTAGACTCCCTACACTGGCTTCCTGTTAAGGCAAGGGCTGATTTCAAGGTTTTACTGCTAACCTACAAAGCATTACATGGGCTTGCTCCTACCTATCTTTCCGATTTGGTCCTGCCTACACGTACGCTACGGTCACAAGACAAAGGCCTCCTATTTGTCCCTATAATTTCTAAGCAAACAGCTGGAGGCAGGGCTTTCTCCTATAGAGTGGGTGGGGTTATATCCTTCCTGTTAGGCGTTGTCAGTGGGTATCATCGGATGGGGCCACAGTATCTCCTGACCTTTCCTGTCTCAGCCTCCAGTATTTATGCTGCAGTAGTTTATGTGTCGGGGGGCTAGGGTCAGTCTGTTATATCTGGAGTATTTCTCCTGTCTTATCCGGTGTCCTGTGTGAATTTAAGTATGCTCTCTCTAATTCTTTCTTTCTTTCTTTCTTTCTTTGTTTCTTTCTCTCTCTCAGAGGACCTGAGCCCTAGGACCATGCCTCAGGACTACTTGACATGATGACTCCTTGCTGTCCCCAGTCCACCTGGCCGTGCTGCTGCTCCAGTTTCAACTGTTCTGCCTGCGGCTATGGAACCCTGACCTGTTCACTGGACGTGCTACCTGTCCCAGACCTGCTGTTTTCAACTCTCTAGAGACAGCAGGAGCGGTAGAGATACTCTCAATGATCGGCTATGAAAAGCCAACTGACATTTACTCTTGAGGTGCTGACTTGTTGCACCCTTGACACCTACTGTGATTATTATTATTTGACCATGCTGGTAATTTATGAACATTTGAACATCTTGGCCATGTTCTGTTATAATCTCCACCCGGCACAGCCAGAAGAGGACTGGCCACCCCTCATAGCCTGGTTCCTCTCTAGGTTTCCTCCTAGGTTTTGGCCTTTCTAGGGAGTTTTTCCTAGCCACCGTGCTTCTACACCTGCATTGCTTGCTGTTTGGGGTTTTAGGCTGGGTTTCTGTACAGCACTTTGAGATATCAGCTGATGTAAGAAGGGCTGTATAAATACATTTGATTTGATTTGATTGATGTGTTGTTAGCTCAAAAGAGAAGCCCACTGTGGTCTGCTCTCACAGTGCTTTTAGTTCAAATGTGAACTCCATAAACTTGAATACCCCTTCAGTTTTCAAATCACGTAGGGGGCTTAGGCTGTTGCACGAAAGCAACCAAAGCCCATGTAAGTCAGTTTATAACATTCCATCATTGGTTACCCTGAGAGTTCCTCACATTGACATTGGCTGCAGCGTCAGGCCCTATAGTGCTAACCTTGGAAAAGTAATTCACATTTCTTCTCCTTCCTCTTATACTAATAGGGATGGACCAAGTGGTGCAGTTCTTTGCAATCTTATAGCCATACTAACTACATCAATATCAACCATCAGACAGGGCCTGCAACCGCCTATTGAACATAGTTTTCATGTGACTTAAAAAATTGTAAAGGACTTGGGTTGATGCAGCTGAACATTAGGAGCTTACTTTCTAAACTGGATTACATCAAGTTCTGGGCTATGCAGATGAATCCGGACATTCTGGTATTGACTGAAACTTGGATCTCTGGGGACATTCTGGACTTGGATATTAATGTTGAGGGTTCTAATGTGTTCAGAGCTGACAGATAGGGTAGAGGTGGTGGAGTGGCCAGGTTTATAAAAAAATATATCTCTCTTTACTGATATCCATTTCCCTTGCTAATTATTTTTAGCTTCTATCTTTAAACCTTTGTTATAGGGGTGTCATGACGTTAGCTTGATGGGGGAGGTTTATGACCCCCATAAATACCTTCCCCCCCATTTCTCTCTCTCTACTCTATAGAGTGAACTCTTGAAAAAGCCCTTTGTTAACATAGATTTAATTTGATTTGATTTGGATCTCTTTTAGTCCCCATTTGGACTAATCTTCCAAGAGTCCTTAAATATTAAAATACAATTTATATACGAACACATTTTCACATATAACACACTATTACAAACATACATAATATACTAACGTAATTAACCAATAAATAATCAATCTAAAAAATATGGATTCTCTCAATCTACTGTAATCCCACAACATTTCTGTGTATTATATTTAAATTGTTTTAAAATAATGTTTAAATTTATATATTGAAATGTTTCTGGTTTGCTCAGTTAATTTATTCCATTTCTTTATTGCTCTAAATCGAAATGTTCTTTTGCCTATTTCTCTTTTCTGTCTGGATAACGCATAGATGGTGGACAATCTATTCCTAGTATTTACGGAATGTCTGTCTCTTACCAACTGATTACCATTGTGAATTGTACTTGGCCGTTTTAAATGATGTATATTATGAAATAAAATAAGCATGTTTTTTTCAATTATCTTGTCGATTGATGACCAACCGAGAACATTGCGTATGACTGCAACAGAAAAACCATATCTCCACCATAAAATAATCCTTGCTGCTTTGTTCTGTGTAATCTGCAGCCTCCTAACTTCACTTGATGATGCATTTCCCCAGACCACAGAACAGTAGTTCACTTGACTCTCAATTAAAGCTTGTGTTATTTGCTTAAGAATTTTTCCTGGTAAATATTTAGCTATCCTTCTGATTATACATGCTGTTTTAATAATGTTTTTACATAGATTAGTTATTTGAGATGACCATGATAAGCAGTTGTCTAGCTGCACTCCTAATAGTTTGGTTTCTGCCACTTCTTCAATTTGTACTCCTCCCATACTTAATTGTATCCCATGCTGTTTTGGCCTTTTCCTAGTGGAACAGACCAACATAACTTTGGTTTTCTTGGTGTTTAAAACAAGTTTATTCTGGCAAACCCACTCCCTAATATTCTCCAAATCTCCTTGTAAAGCTTGCTGTACCTGTTGAACCGATTGTCCTGCTGCATAAATTGTAGTATCATCTGCAAATATAGTAGCTTGAGTTTCAGCTAGGGCATAGGAAAGGTCGTTGGTATATATTAAATAAAGAAGTGGCCCAAGGCAGCTGCCCTGTGGTATTCCACAGTTTAAAGCATGAGGGGAAGAAAATGAACCATTGATATAGGTGGACTGTTTCCTGTCAGTTAGATATGACTGTATCCAATTCAATGCTACCTCCTTAAAACCATAATGCATTAATTTTGTCAAAATTATTTCATGATCCACTAAATCAAATGCTGCACTGAAATCTAAAAATAGTACCCCCACAAACTTGCCATTATCCATAGCATTGAGCCACTGGTCAGTCATGTCAACCAATGCAGTGGTAGTGGAATGATTTTTGCGATAAGCATGCTGATTGGCTGTAATCAGATCATTATTTTCCATGTACTCCCATATTTGTCTACTCACAATACCCTCCAACATAGAGATTCTGGTGACATCAAAAGATGGGAAACGGAACCATATTTCGGTAATCTAACCAGCAAATATGCGTTGGGACTTAATGAATGTGATGTCAGTTCAGTTGGCGTCTGAGACATGATTACTGATGATAGGGCGACATAAACTGTATCTTGGAAAGTCTACACATTATAGTTATCAGATTCACATGGAATTGTTGTGCAATTTAAATGTTTAAATATGAAACTATGTGAAAAGATGAAATGTAATTTAGCTTCTTAATGAGAGAACGGTTTGTCATAGAGTAAACTCTGCCAACTCAGTGGCCCCGCCCATGTGAACAGACAGAGGTTGTAAACTAAGAAACACGGCCCTCTCTCCCAATCCTATATAAGCCCCTTGACCAAAATGTAACTTCCTGTTCCGTGGACGTTGGGGCAACGATCCTACATTAAAAGGGCTCAGATAATAACCTGTTCCAAGGACGTGTGGACTGGCAGTCCCCACGTTGAAAGGACAAAGACCACCTACAGAACTAAGCCAACCTCAGCAAGAATCTAACAAAATTAGCATCGAATTTCAATGTGAAGGTGATGACCTACACGCCGGAAGGATGAATTTCAACTATACCAGCCAGAATATAGCATGAGCATATAGCATGGCAACTTGGTATGAACTTTTAACCCTTATTCACTAAAGAAGTGATACCTCCTAGCCGTTGCGTTAGCGCAGCAACTGTAGACGTGGGCTAGGAGAGGATGGACAGAGTATTCTGTTCTACCACACGACGACGGTACTACCAAGTATCCAGTTTACCACCAGAGACATTCTTCAAAGGACAAACCGGCATTCCATCGACGACCAATCTACCGAAGCGCAGCTCAGAGTAAATATTTATTGCATTCTCCTTTTTCAAATGGGCAGTAATTTAGAATGCATAAGATACTGTATTTACGGTAGCATAGCTTCTCCCTTTGTTCCTCAGTCTTCCTGCTCTTTCACTCAAACCCCCCCTTTTCTTTGTGTAACCAGCCGCTATATCGGCTCCATTCACCACATCCATCAATGTATGATTCATTCTGTGTATATGTAATTCTGTGTGATTAGTTAGGTATTTAGTAAATAAATAATTTAACCAAATTTTGTATTGCTGATTCAACTTGTTAGCCAGGGTTTGTGAAGAACCAATAATTTACAACTTTCAGATGAGACTAAATAAGGTGAGGATTAAATATTGACTGCTACTGACATAAAAGATTACCAGGTCATTAAGAGTTCATTCGGAAGATAACAGCTCTATAAACATTCCTTCGTGGTGCCCTGACTTTCTAGTTAATTATTTACCTGAGTAGCTTAATCAGGTATTATTAATTACAGAGAAATTATTTTATAGAATAGCATATCATATCACTTAATCCGGCATAGCCAAAGACACGACAGGGGACTTGCAGTCCTCCTTCGGCTAACCTTTGTGCCATTGAGGAGTTACTAGTTTGTTGTCTTCTTTTACAAAATCAGAAGTTATTTTCCTGGGCGACCTGAATTATGATTAGGAAATGCAGGCTTCAGACAATCTAAAAGACATGTGCAATGATCAAAACCAGGTATTCCCAAATGTACGTGCAATGCCGTCGGGGGTACGCCAAATAAAAATGTGATTCACATTAAACATAATTTTTTTTTTTTTAAACACACGTGCAAGCAGTTGCTCCCAACGCCACTTGGGTACACTGCAGCATCCACCAAGAGGCTCTTGCTGCCAAGGGAATGCCTAACAGCTTGAAATACGTTTTGGACGCTACAGGGAAAATGGTTAACTTTGTTAAAGCAAGGCCCCTGGATTCTCATGTATTTTCTGCACTATACCATGATATGGGCAGCAACCACGTAACGCTTTTACAACATACAGAAGTGCGCTGGTTATCAAGGGGCAAAGTATTGACACGCTTTTTGAATTGAGAGACGAGCTTAAAGTTTTCTTTACTGACCATAATTTTCACTTGTCTGACCGCTTGCATGATGACGAGTTTCTCACACGACTGGCCGATCTGGGTGATGTTTTTTCTCGCCTGAATGATCTGAATCTAGGATTACAGGGACTCTCCACAACTACATTCAACGTGCGGGACAAAATTGAGGCTATGATTCAGAAGTTGGAGCTCTTCTCTGTCTGCATTAACAACACACAGGTTTTTCCATCATTGTATGATGTTTTGTCTGCAAATGAACTCAAGCTTACGGACAATGTCAAATGGGATATAGTGAAGCACCTGCGTGAGTTGGGTGCGCAATTACGCAGGTACTTTCCCGAAACAGATGACACAAACAACTGGATTCGTTATCCCTTTCATGTCCTGCCTCCAGTCCACTTACTGATATCTGAACAAGAGAGCCTCATCGAAATTTCAACGAGCGGTTCAGTGAAAATATAATTTAATCAGAAGCCACTGCCAGATTTCTGGATAGGGATGTGCTCAGAGTATCCTACCCTTGGTAAATTGCGCT
The DNA here is from genome assembly GCF_901001165.1 of Salmo trutta. Classification (NCBI taxonomy): domain Eukaryota; kingdom Metazoa; phylum Chordata; class Actinopteri; order Salmoniformes; family Salmonidae; genus Salmo; species Salmo trutta. The sequence continues at coordinate 618,683 of NC_042986.1, read as the reverse complement.
GTTATGACACTGATGCCCTTTGCAACCATGTACCTATGTGAGAGTGGATACCCTCACTAGCATGAAAACTAAATACAGGCACAGACTGTGTGTGGAAAATGATTTAAGACTCCAATAAAACCCAACATTGCAGAGTTATGTGCATCCTTTCAAGCACACCCTTCTCATTAACCTGTGGTGAGTTATTCACAATTTCCGATGAACAAATGAGGTTTTATATGTAAGATGGTTAAAGAGCAAAATTATTGATTATTATTATTATATTATTATTTGTACCCTGGTCCTATAAGATCTCTTTGTCACTTCCCAAGAGCCTTGTTGTGACAAAAACTCACACTCATTCTTATGTTTAATAAATGTATCGTATAGTGTGTGTATGGCTGGCTTACAATGACGGCAAAAAACAACATTTGAAAGTGCGCTGACCCTGGTGCTAGAGGGGGTACACAGCTGGAGGTTGAATGTTTGAAGGTGTACGGGATTATAAAAAGTTTGGGAACCACTGATCTAAACCTAACCTAGCTGGTGACTAAGCCTACACGGCCCAATCCTAAAGTCCTCTAACGTCAACTCTGATTTGTCTAATTTTATCGAATACACCACAGAAATTTTTCTACTGGTGTCTTCGCCCAAGACATTAGTGATCATTGTCCAGTTGTTTGTGTTAAAGATGTGAGAGTACAGCAATCTAAGCCTTGTGTCATCACAAAGAGGAACTTTAGAAACTTCAGTGAATAGCCTCTTTCACATAATCTTTATTTTAGTGACCTTGATTGTATTTCAGCTATCCCTGTACCTGATTTAGTTTTAAGACCTTTTGCAGATGTATTCAATACTATTGTGGATAATCATGCTTCCTTCAAAAGAAATGAAGGGTTAAAAGTAGATTGAATGTCTGGTACACTCCGGAATTATCAGAAGTCATTCATAAAAGAGATGACACATTCATAAAAGAGAACACATTCATAAAAGAGAACACATAGCCTTTGCTAGGATGTTCTTAATATAAGCATACATCCATAACATTGTGCTATTGTTATCATTTCTATTTTCTATTTCTATTATTATCTATTATTATTTTTGTTATTCTTTAGTTTTTCTGACTGTTTTCCATGTTATTAGGCTATTAGGTTATTATTCTTAAGAAGCACCCTCATAGACATGCAATAGACCTATGGGGCTTTGAATGTGTGAGTGAAGGGTGGCAGTATCGAATTAGGTTATCATGGGACTGCCCATATTTCCACCGGGCCTACGCCAGTTGATGCCCAAAGGTTTGCTTAGGACGCAAAGGCGAATCATGAGTCAGGGAGGTGGTCTGATGGTCTTAAAAGGACAACAGACCTCATAGATAGGGGGGAGGTTTAATTGGGTGAATATCAGAGGACAATTGGACAGTATGCTTAACAGATATTATGGTGCTGCTATATGGACACTCAATCATCATGGTGATTTTTCATGGTAAGTTTACAAACATTGGTTGTGGTAAGTATAACTGAAACATGGGTATCATTCTGGTAAGTGGGAAAATAAATATAGCCAGTTACAATTGTAATGGCTTAGCAGATCATAAAAAAGAAGATACATTTTTACCTGGCTAAAAGAGAACGAATCTAATGTCTATTGTTTACATGAAACTCACTCTACAACTAGAGATGAGGTTGTGTGGAAAAAGGACTGGGAGGGAGAAATATATTTTTGTCAAACAGATTTGGCTAATTCATCTATATGGTCCAAATAATAATGATCCACACTTCTTCAAAAATATATATAACAACCTATTGAGCTCACAAGTAACAAATGAATCTATTATTATGGTGGGAGATTGTAATAAGGTTTTAAGTACCTTAATGGATCACAAATAAAATCACACTACAAACTATCACCCTCATGCACTTAAGGAGATCACTAATATCATGGATACAATAGGACTAGTGGATATATGGAGGCAGAAAAACCCTGACCTAGTGAGATGTACATGGAGGAGGTTTAATCAAGCTATCCTTCTTGACTACTTTCCTGTGTCATTCTTGATGGCATCAAAAGTTTAAAAGGTATTGATAGGAGACCGAATGTGATTGGAACACCATCTAAGTGGGCGGGGATATTGGCCATTTTATCAAAACCTACTGGATTACTATTTGTTCTTAACTAAGTTAAAATAATTAATAATTTACTTTTTTCTGCAAAACATAGGTACAGCAGATCCCCTTATTGCATGGGATACTTTCAAATGTACTTTTAGAGACCATTCAATACATTTATCATCATGAAAACAAAAGCAGTAAAAGAGATTAGACTAATAAAGGAAATAGAGGAAATAACAGTGCAGGTGGATGGTAATGGAAACCGTACTATAGAGGCACAAAAGAAGTTAGAGGAAAATACAAATAATTGGAGAAACGTATTCACTAAATTCTTCTTGGATCTCCAACATAGAAATGCTACCAAAAATAATTTACAGAACCTTGTTACAAATGACGGAGTCATCCATGATTCGCCAAATTATATTCTGAAAGAGGTTTCTAAATATTATAGTCTCCTCCATCTCCACTGAATGATGTTAACTGTAAGGATTTCTTACCTAATAACAATGTAAAATTAACAAATGTACAGAAAGACCTGTGTGAAGGCCAACTGAAAGAGGAGGAATGTCAATCTTTTCAGTCTGGAAAAACACCAGGGCTTGATGGTATGCCAGTAGACGTATATCAGACCTTTTTTTTATGTACTCAAAGATCCATTATTATCATGTTTTAACTACTCCTATAAAAATGGTAGACTATCAGCAAGAATTCTGATTTCATTACTACTGAACAGGACCCAGGTGGTAAGTATAAAGATCCAGTCCATTTAAAAAACTGGAGGCCTCTTACACTTCAATGTCTCTTACACTTAGAATTAAAAAGGTTTTACCAGATATTGTTAATCCTGATTAGACAGGTTGTTTACATGGACGATTTATTGGAGATAATATACGACAATTACTTTAAACAATAGAACATTACGAAACATCAAAGATACCATCCCTGGTCTTCATAGTAGATTTTAAAAAGGCTTTGATAAAGTACGACTATAATGTATTTTTTAAAAAAGTTAATGAAATTCTGAATAGGATGATGAAGTTCTGTCACATTTGCAGCTATCGAAAATATATGGGAATGTTTGCTCAATCCAAATTTACAGCCAACTGATTGCAGCATTACCGCAAAAATAGAGAAGGCAAGTGGAGAGAGAGAATGTAGGGAACTTGTCTTTCTGCCATGTATTAAAGATAAAAATTGGCCGAAAAGGATTTCATTTGAGGACAAAAATGTTAACACCTGCGCCATCCAGGTTGCAAAAATAGCTGGGAAGAGATTTCCGATGTCCCAATTCCATGGCACACGGTAAATTAACTGATACAAAAAAACAACAACACTTGATTCAACTCTTCGAGTTTTTCAGTTTAAATTATTGTATAAAATTCTTGCCACCAACAGAATGCTATATAGACTGTATATCTATATACTGTACAGTTGAAGTCGGAAGTTTGCATACACTTAGGTTGGAGTCATTAAAACTCATTTTTCAACCACTCCACACATTTCTTGTTAAAAACTGTTGGGGATAAGGGGCAGTATTTGCACGGCCGGATAAAAAACGTACCCGATTTAATCTGGTTACTACTCCTGCCCAGTAACTAGAATATGCATATAATTAGTAAATTTACTACTAGGACGGGCCATTACTACTAGGACGCGGGCGCCCATGGGTACCCTCTCATTCTGAAACGTTTAGTAAGACAATGCAATCGTCCGCCTTGAATATTATTGAAGCTCTGGTTGAAAAAGGCCCTAAAGATTTATGTTATACAACGTTTGACATGTTTGAACGAACGTAAATATATATTTTTTGCACATTCGTGACGACAAGTCCCGCGCGCTTCAGTACATTATGAGTAGCCTTCGGAACGCGCTAACAAAAAGGAGCTATTGGGACATAAATTATTAACTTTTTCGAACAAAACTACATTTGTTGTGGACCTGGGATTCCTGGAAGTACCTTCTGATGAAGATAATCAAAGGTAAGGGAATATTTACAATAGTATATTTGATTTTAGATGGTTCCAAGATGGCGCTAACCTGTATTGCCTAGCCTATTTTTCTGAGCATAGCACCTCGTTTATTGCAAAGTGTGATTTCCCAGTAAAGTTATTTTTAAATCTGGCAATGCGGTTGCATTCACGAGATGTTAATCTATAATTCTTTGAATGACAATATTACATTTTAACAATGTTTTCGAATAGTAATTTTGTAAATTGTATTGATTCACCGGAAGTATTTGAGGGAAAATATTTTCTGAACGTCACGTGCCGATGTAAAATGCTGTTTTTATACATAAATATGAACTTTATCGAACAAAAAATGCATGTATTGTGTAACATGATGTCCTAGGAGTGTCATCTGATGAAGATTGTCAAAGGTTAGTGCTGCATTTAGCTGTGTTTTGGGTATTTGTGATGCATGCTAGTTGCTTTGAAAATAGAAGTGTGATTTTTTTGGCAGGGTACTCTCCTAACATAATCTAATGTTTTGCTTTTGCTGTAAAGCCTTTTTGAAATCGGACAGTGTGGTTCGATTCAGGAGAGGTGTATCTATAAAATGGTGTAAAATAGTCATATGTTTGAGAAATTGAAGTTATAGCATTTATGAGGTATTTGTATTTCGCGCGACGCGATTCCACTGGCTGTTGACTAGGGTTCCCAGACAGGTTAACAAACTATAGTTTTGGCAAGTCGGTTAGGACATCTACTTTGTGCATGACACAAGTAATTTTTGCAACAATTGTTTAAGGACAGATTATTTCACTTATAATTCACTGTATCACAATTCCAGTGGGTCAGAATTTTACATACACTAAAATGAGTGTGCCTTTAAACAGCTTGTAAAATTCCAGAAAATGATGTCATGGCTTTAGAAGCTTCTGAAAGGCTAAATTACATAATTTGAGTCAATTGGAGGTGTACCTGTGGACGTATTTCAAGGCCTACCTTCAAACTCAGTTCCTCTTTGCTTGACATCATGGGAAAATCAAAAGAAATCAGCCAAGACCTCAGAAAAAAAATTGTAGACCTCCACAAGTCTGGTTCGTCATTGGGAGCAATTTACAAACACCTGAAGGTACCTCGTTCATCTGTACAAACAATAGTACGCAAGTATAAACACCATAGGACCACACAGCCGTCATACCGCTCAGGAAGGAGACGCGTTCTGTATATAAAAGTACCATGTTTGTAGTATGTAAAATGTATATGTAAAAAGTAATATGTAAAATGTAATATGCAAAATGTATGTATATGTAACAAAAAAGCTGTAAAACAAAAAAAGCTATTTTTGTCCTCGAAGAGTGTGGATGGGTTAATTTTTTAAAATAAGAAAAAGGAATCATTGTGTCAGACAAATCAGAAAGGCTAAATATGATTATTATGTAACTTCTGTAACTTCGGATTGTAATGGGAACCAGGCTACATTTTGGAAAACTGTCAAATCCCTGAAGGGTTCTACTTCCTCTTCTCTGTCATAACAAATTCATTCAGACACTGGCCTCATTACAGATAAAAATGCCATCATTGATGCATTTAATCACCATTTTATTTCAGGGGGCTCTCTCTTTGAAATAAATTCTTAGCCTATTCACAATTATATTGAGCTGGATTCTGATAGGGAAAACTTGCTGAATGATCAGAGAAATTATAGTCAAAGCCTTTCTTATGGACTATATACAGAAAAAGAAGTCCTGGATGCTTTGCTAGGAATAGACAACAAGAAATCCACAGGGGCTGACCAATTGGATCCTGGGCTGCTTCCGTGTGCAGCGCCATCATTGTTGGCTCAATAACCCACATTTTTTATTTAACATTGTTATCACGAAATATTCACAAAGTATGGAAATCAGCAGAGTGCTGCCACTCCATAAGGGCGGGGATAGTAGTGATCTTAAAAATGATCGCCCCATTTGAAGGCTTTCTTGACTAGCTAGTATTCTTGAATCCTTGGTAAATGTACAACTTTGCTCTTTTCTATCTGAGATATGTATTTTAAATGTAAACCAATCAGGCCTGAGCATGGCACTATTACAGCAACCACTTTAGTTGTTCATGATCTTGTTAGTGCTTTAGACACTAAAATAAAATGTGCTGCTTGGTTTGTGGACCTGTCAAAAGCTTTTGATACTGTTGATCATGCTATTTTATTGAATAAGTTGTCCTCGATAGACCTGAGCTCTGACACCTGTTCATGGTTTCATGATTATCTTAGTGACAGAACTCAGGCCATTGTGATTGATGGGGTTAAGTCTGAATTTCTTGAAGTACATAAAGGTGTGCCACAGGGGTCTATTTTCGGACCTCTTCTCTTCACTATTTATATAAACACCATTGGTCAATCTGTTAAACATTGTTAACTTCATCTATATGCAGATGATACTATTATGTATGCTATTGCCCTGACTGTTGATCTGGCTGTGTTAAAACTACAGTCAGATTTTATTGCTATGCAGGAATCCCTTGCTGATTTAAAACATGTGCTTAATATGGGCAAAACTCAAAATGTTTCAGATTAACTACATGTTCACTCATTAGATGGTTCTCCAATCAAACGTGTTCCCGCATATAAATACTTAGGCATTTGGATTGATATGAATTTGACATTTAAAAACATATACTGTAGATGAGCTGGTTAAGAAGAGATCGAAAGTTAGCTTTTTCTACAGAAACAGATTGTGCCTTTCACTAAGCAGTAGGAAGAAGATTATTCATTAGCCTTTTTTATCTGTTCTTAATTATGGTGATATTATTTATCAAAGTGCAGCTGCTACTACTTTTAAACCTTTGGATGCCATCTACCATACTACCCTTTGTTTTGTTACAGGTGACAGTTTTGATACTCCTCACTGCATCCTGTATCAAAACGTTGGCTGGATGCAAAGACCCGTTGATCTCTACATTGGCCATTACTGTCTTATCTAACTTTGCTGTTGAAGTACAGACACCTGAGTTGCCTAACCCGTTCACAGGATTGGTTAACTCTTGAGTTTCCTAGGGTCTTCGCCGAGCTACAGAAATCTGCTTTTAGTTTCAATGCACCGTATTGTCATGGTTTCACCGGGCACCAGAGGGTTGCAGAGACCGCCCTAGAGACTTTGTTACCTAGGTGTTTCTTATCATTTCATTATTGTTTCCCCTTTAAGATATGTGTGTTTTCTATTCCCTTTTGTTAGCTCATGAATTTAGGTTCCTGTATGTTTCCCCCATGTAGTTTTCGAGTACTAGTGTTTATTGTTTTTGTTTTTGAGTTTCCTGTATTGTTGCGTTCTCAATTTTTTCCAAGTAGAGTCTTTAAGTTTTCTCAAGTCGCTGTTTCCTGGTCTGGTTCATTCTCTGCTCTTGGGTTCAGCATTGCCACGTCACAGCATGAGCTAACCACAACATGGACACAGCAGAGATACCCAAGATCAGGAACGTTGTAGCCCAACAAGGAGCATTGTTGAGACGGCAGCAGGAACAACTCTCCCAGATCTCAGAGACCCTCTGGGCACTTACCGAGTCCCTCCAACCATGGCACGCCTCCAACCCAGGAGGACCCAATGCCCAGGTCTCATCGCCCAGTACTACAGATGTTGCCATGGTCACTCCAGGGAACCTGCACCGGGAACCCAAGATCCCAGCCCCTGAGCGGTATGACGGCAACCCGGGAGTATGCAAGGGGTTCTCTGGTGTTCAAGCTACAGTCCTCCTTGTTCCACACCTATCAGCCCATGATCGCCCACATCATCTCTCTACTTTCGGGCAAGGCCCTGGAGTGGGCAACGGCGGTGTGGGAACAACAGCCACCATCTTGCAGATCCATAGTGGCCTTCACTGCAGAGCTGCGACGAGTCTTCAACCACCCAGTCGGCTGACAAGAAGCGGCCAGCCGACTGTTCAACCTCCACCAAGGTGCCAGACCAGTGGCTGACTTGGCCATTGAGTTCCACACCCTCGCTGTCGAGAGTGGGTGGAATGTGGAGGCACTGGTTACCGCTTTCTACCAGGGTCTGTCTAAATCCATCAAGGATGAACTGGCCGCTCTGGAACTGCGAGAGGACCTTGAGTCCCTGATAACGCTGGCAATCAGGATTGACAACCGCATCCGAGAACGGGTGAGACAGCGCCCTTTTGACACCACCCTTTTGACACCCCTCCAGCATTCCGGTTTCCTGAGCACCCCAAGCCCACCGAGCCCAGCATGGAGGGTCCCATGCAGCTGGGTTGCACATGTCTAAGCCTACAGGAGTAGGACAGGCGCATGCGCAAAGGCTGCTGCCTCTACTGCAGAGGTCTCGGCCATCTTCGTGCTACATGCCCAGAGCTGACGGGACGCCAGGGTTTGCCAGGACAGGAGGAGACCCTGATGAGTTGTGCAGTTACCCCCCGGCTACCCCAGTCACTGTTGCTACCCGCAATCCTCCACTGGGACAGCCGTCAGCACCAGATTCAAGCCTTTGTGGACTCCAGGGCCGCAGATAATTTCATTGATCAAGACTTCACCAGAGAGTTACAAATCCCCTGCGTAAAATGTCCCATCTCTCTGCAGATTCAAGCCCTTAATGGATGCCCCATTGGCTCCGGTCAGGTGGAATATCATTCCAAGCCCATTCTACTGCAGGTTGGGGTGAACCACTCTGAGACTCTTAGTTTCCTGTTGATCACTGCTCCCGAGAACCCCCTTATCTATGGGAACCCCTGGCTAGCGTTACATAACCCACCAGTTTCCTGGTCCAGGAACACTTACTAGACTGGGGTAAGGACCGCCAGACGAAATGTCTAATACCCCCACCAAGAGCCTTGCCGACTTTTCCTCTCCTCCTCCCTTCAACCTTCGGGAGGCCTTCAGTAAGAGGCAAGCCACCACCCTTCCCCCTCAATATCCTTACAACTGTGCCATAGAACTCCTAACCGGTGCCACACTTCACCAAGCTCGTCTGTACTCCCTTTCGACACCTGAAGCAGCCGTCATGGACAATTACAGTATATCCGGGATTCGATGGAGGTTTCCTTCGCCCCTCTACATCCCCTACTGGTGCTGATCCAATGTGCCCAATTCTTTACCAAATTGGACCTCTGCAACGCTTAGAATCTGGTGAGAATCAGGGAGGGAGATAAGTGGAAGACCGCCTTTAACCTCTATGGGCTAGGCTACTCAACAGCCAGTGTAATCCCGTGGCGCGATATTCAAATACCTTAGAAATGCTATTACTTCAATTTCTCAAACATATGACTATTTTACACCATTTTAAAGACAAGACTCTCGTTAATCTAACCACACTGTCCGATTTCAAAAAGGCTTTACAATGAAAGCAAAACATTAGATTATGTCAGCAGAGTACCCAGCCAGAAATAATCAGACACCCATTTTTCAAGCTAGCATATAATGTCACATAAACCCAAACCACAGCTAAATGCAGCACTAACCTTTGATGATCTTCATTAGATGACAATCCTAGGACATTATGTTATACAATACATGCATGTTTTGTTCAATCAAGTTCATATATATATCAAAAACCAGCTTTTTACATTAGCATGTGACTAGCATGTGACTAGCATTCCCACCGAACACTTCCGGTGAATTTACTAAATTACTCACGATAAACGTTCACAAAAAACATAACAATTATTTTAAGAATTATAGATACAGAACTCCTTTATGCACTCGCTGTCACAGTGTTGCTAGGAGTGGTGGTAGGAGTCAGGCGCAGAGAGCAGAGGTACGGAACTTCGTGTTTATTTGAACAAAAAACAACACGATCAACGCCAACACAAACGGCGTGGGAAAATTGCCAAGTGCCCAAAACAGGTGCACAGCATGTATACAATATTAAGTAAATAATCGCCAGGACATCCAACGACAAAAGTACAGCCTGACCCTAAAATAATCCCGCACAACACTGGGCGGGCTAACCAGGCTTAAATAACCAAAATCAAAAGACCAAATGAGGAACAGGTGCAAACAATAAGACATACCAAACGAAAAGGAAAAAGGGATCAGCGGCGGCTAGTAGGTCGGTGACGACGACCGCCGAGCGCCGCCCGAGCAGGCAGGGGAGCCACCTTCGGTGGGATTCGTGACAGTAGCCCCCTCCTGACGCGCGGCTCCCACAGCGCGCCGCCACCGACCTCGAGGGCGACCCGGAGGACGAGGCGCAGGGCGATCCCCATGAAGGCGGTGGAACTCCCTCAGTAGTGGGGGGTCCAAAATGTCCCTCCTGGGTACCCAGCACCTCTCCTCCACGCCGTACCCCTCCCAGTCGACGAGGTACTGTAGGCCCCCCCCCCCCCGAAGTCTGGAGTCCAGAATGGCGCGTATCCTATACGCCGGGGACCCCCCAATGTCCAGCGGGGGGGGAGGAACCTCCGGCACCTCACCTTCCTGCATGGGACCAGCCACCACCGGCCTGAGGAGAGACACATGAAACGAGGGGTTAATACGGTAGTAAGATGGAAGTTGTAACCGGTAACACACCTCGTTTATCCTCCTCAGGACTTTAAACGGCCCTACACACTGCGGGCCCAGCTTCCGGCAGGGCAAGCGGAGTGGCAGGTTTCTAGCCGAGAGCCAGACTCGATCCCCTGGTGTAAACACAGGGGTCTCACTGCGGTGCTGGTCAGCGCTCTTCTTCTGCCGTCCACTCGCCTTATTGAGTGCGTCTTGGACGGCTCTCCAGGTGTCCTTCGAGCGCTGCACCCAATCCTCCACCGCAGGAGCCTCGGTCTGGCTCTGGTGCCATGGAGCCAGGACCGGCTGGTAGCCCAACACGCACTGGAACGGTGACATGTTGGTTGATGAGTGCCGTAGAGAATTTTGGGCTATTTCTGCCCATGGCACGTATGTCGCCCATTCTCTGGGCCGGTCCTGGCAATACGTCCTTAGAAACCTATCCACCTCTTGGTTCACCCTCTCCACCTGCCCATGACTCTCGGGGTGGAAACCCGAGGTCAGGCTGACCGAGACCCCCAAACGTTCCATGAACGCCCTCCAAACTCTGGACGTGAACTGGGGACCCCGATCAGAAACGATGTCCTCGGGCACCAAGTAGTGCTGGAAGACATGGGTAAACAGTGCCTCCGCAGTCTGCAGAGCCGTAGGGAGACCGGGCAACGGGATGAGACGACAGGACTTCGAGAACCGATCCACAACGACCAGGATAGTGGTGTTCCCCTGAGATACGGGAAGGTCAGTGAGGAAGTCCACTGACAAGTGTGACCACGGCCGCTGTGGAACGGGGAGGGGGTGTAATTTCCCTCTAGGCAGGTGTCGAGGAGCCTTGCTCTGAGCGCACACTGAGCAGGAGGAAACATAAAACCGCACGTCCTTACCCAAGGTGGGCCACCAGTACTTCCCCCTCAGGTTCCGCACTGTCCTCTCGATCCCAGGGTGACCCAAAGAGGGGAGATTATGGGCCCATCGAATCAATCGATCACGGAGACCAAGAGGTACGTACTGAACACCTGCCTGACACTGCGATGGTGCAGGTTCCGACCGTAACGCCCGCTCGATCTCCGCGTCCAGCTCCCATACCACCGGAGCTACCAAACACGACGCCGGAAGAATGGGAGCCGGATCGATGGCCCTCTCCTTGGTGTCATATAGGCGGGACAGTGCGTCGGCCTTCGTGTTCTGTGAACCTGGCCGATAAGAGATCGTGAACCGGAAACGGGTAAAGAACATGGCCCACCTGGCCTGATGCGGATTCAGTCTCCTAGCTGCCCGGATGTACTCGAGATTACGGTGGTCAGTCCAGATGAGGAAAGGGTGCTTAGCCCCCTCAAGCCAATGTCTCCACACCTTCAGAGCCTTGACCACAGCTAACAACTCCCTGTCCCCCACGTCATAGTTCTGCTCCGCCGGCCCTAGCTTCCTAGAAAAGAAAGCGCACGGGCGGAGTTTGGGTGGCGTGCCCGAGCGCTGTGATAGCACGGCCCCCACCCCAGTCTCGGACGCGTCCTCCTCCACTATGAATGCCAAAGAGGGATCCGGATGAGCCAGCACTGGAGCGACGGTAAACAGCTCCTTCAGGCGACTGAACGCTCTGTTCGCCTCTGCTGACCAGCGCAAGCGCGCCGGACCCCCCTTCAGCAGTGAGGTAATGGGAGCCGCAACTTGACCAAAGCCCCGGATAAACCTCCGGTAGTAATTGGCAAACCCTAAAAACCGCTGCACCTCCTTTACCGTGGTCGGAGTCGGCCAATTACGCACGGCTTTAACGTGGTCATCCTCCATCACCACCCCCGAGGTGGAAATGCGATACCCCAGGAAGGAAACAGATCGTTTGAAAAACTCACATTTCTCAGCCTTGACGTACAGGTCATTCTCCAGCAGTCGCCCAAGCACCTTGCGCACCAGGGAGACATGTGCGGCGCGGGTGGCGGAATAAATCAGGATGTCGTCAATATACACCACCACCCCCTGCCCGTGCAGGTCCCTGAGAATCTCGTCAACAAAGGATTGAAAGACGGCTGGAGCATTCTTTAACCCGTACGGCATGACGAGGTACTCATAGTGGCCCGATGTGGTACTGAATGCGGTTTTCCACTCGTCTCCTCCCCGGATACACACCAGATTGTAAGCGCTCCTGAGGTCCAGTTTCGTGAAAAAATGCGCGCCGTGAAATGATTCCACCGCCGTAGCGATGAGAGGTAGTGGGTAATTGAACCCTACGGTGATGGAATTTAGACCTCGATAATCAATGCACGGGCGCAAACCTCCATCCTTTTTCTTCACGAAAAAGAAACTCGAGGAGACGGGTGACATGGAGGGCCGTATATACCCCTGTCTCAGAGATTCCGTGACATATGTCTCCATAGCCAACGTCTCCTCCTGTGACAATGGGTACACATGACTCCTGGGAAGTGCAGCGTTTACCTGGAGATTTATCACGCAATCCCCTCATCGATGAGGTGGTAATCGGGTCGCCCTCTTTTTACAGAAGGCGATAGCCAAATCGGCATATTCTGAGGGAATGCGCACTGTGGAAACCTGGTCTGGACTCTCCACCGTCGTTGCACCGATGGAAACTCCCTTACACCTGCCTGAGCACTCCTCTGACCACCCTCTGAGAGCCCCCTGTCTCCACGAAATATTGTGATTGTGATTGGCCAGCCAGGGAATCCCCAGCACCACTGGAAACGCAGGAGAATCAATGAGGAAGAGACTAATCCGTTCCCCATGATCCCCCTGCGTTACCATGTCCAGTGGCACCGTGGCCTCCCTGACCAGTCCTGACCCTAATGGTCGGCTATCTAAGGAGTGCACGGGGAAAGGTTGGTCCAACGACACCAGGGGAATCCCTAGCCTTAATGCGAGCCCACGATCCATAAAGTTTCCAGCTGCGCCTGAATCGACTAGCACCTTATGCTGGAAAGAGGGAGAAAACAAGGGGAAAGTTACTAAAACGAACATGTGACCAACAGGGAGCTCTGGGTGAGGTTGGTGCTTACTCACCTGAGATGGACGAGGAGTGCTCCGCCTGCCATCCCGATTCCCAGAGGAGCTCCCCCAGCACCGGTCGGTAGTGTGTCCTCTCCGACCACACTGGGGACAAGGGGAGCCTCCTCCTCCGGTTCCCCTGGACGCGGCCACCCCTAGCTCCATAGGTATGGGAGCTGGAGGACCTGGAGGTGGAACCAACAGGGCCCCGTCTGGACGCCCGCGCGCAGCCAGCAGATTGTCGAGACGAATGGACATGTCGATCAGTTCATCTAGTGACAGGGTAGTGTCTCGACAGGCTAGCTCACGGCGGATGTCCTCCCGGAGGCTACACCGATAGTGGTCCATCAGGGCCCTGTCGTTCCACCCCGCTCCAGCAGCTAAGGTCCGGAACTCCAGAGCAAAGTCCTGTGCGCTCCTCGTCTCCTGACGCAGGTGGAACAGCCGTTCACCCGCCGCCCGGCCTTCTGCTGGGTGGTCGAACACGGCCCGGAAACGGCGGGTGAACTTGGGGTAGTGTTCCCTTGCCGAGTCTGGGCCATACCACACTGCGTTGGCCCACTCCAGGGCACGTCCCGTTAAGCAACAGACGAGGACGCTTACGCTCTCCTCTCCCGAGGGAGCTGGATGAACGGTAGCCAGGTACAAATCCAACTGTAGCAGGAACCCCTGGCACCCAGCCGCCGCTCCATCGTACTCCCTGGGGAGAGCCAGGCGTAGGGCTCCGGGTCCGGACGTCGGTGGAGGGGTAGATGGTGGAGGGGGATTTGGTGCTGGGGATGCGGTAGGGAGGCCACTCCTCTCCCATCGGTCCATCCTTTCCATCATCTGCTCCATCGCTGAGCCGATTCGGTGGAGGATGGTGGTATGGTGAAGGACCCGTTCCTCCATCGATGGGAGAGGAGGGGAGGCTGCTCCTGCTGACTCCATAGCCGGTGCGGGATTCTGTCACAGTGTTGCTAGGAGTGGTGGTAGGAGTCAGGCGCAGAGAGCAGAGGTACGGAACTTCGTGTTTATTTGAACAAAAAACAACACGATCAACGCCAACACAAACGGCGTGGGAAAATTGCCAAGTGCCCAAAACAGGTGCACAGCATGTATACAATATTAAGTAAATAATCGCCAGCACATCCAACGACAAAAGTACAACCTGACGCTAAAATAATCCCGCACAACACTGGGCGGGCTAACCAGGCTTAAATAACCAAAATCAAAAGACCAAATGAGGAACAGGTGCAAACAATAAGACATACCAAACGAAAAAGAAAAAGGGATCAGCGGCGGCTAGTAGGTCGGTGACGACGACCGCCGAGCGCCGCCCGAGCAGGCAGGGGAGCCACCTTCGGTGGGATTCGTGACATTCGCTATGTCCGATTTTAAAATAGCTTTTCGGTGAAAGCACATTTTGCAATATTCTGAGTAGATAGCCCGGCCATCACAGGCTAGCTATTTTGATACCCACCAAGTGTGGTACTCACCAAACTCCGATTTACTATTAGAAAAGTTTGATTACCTTTGCTGTTCTTCGTCCGAATGCACTCCCAGGACTTTTACTTCAATAACAAATGTTGGTTTGGTTCCAAATAATCCATAGTTATATCCAAATAGCAGCGTTTTGTTTGTGCGTTCAAGACACTATCCGAATGGTAAAGAGGGTGATGTGCCCGACGCGTTTCGTGACAAAAAAATTCTAAATATTCCATTACCGTACTTCGAAGCATGTCAAACGCTGATTAAAATCAATTTTTATGCGATTTTTCTCGTAAAAAGCGATAATATTCCGACCGGGAGTCGTTGTTTTCGTTCAAAGAGAGAGAAAGTAAACATGGTGTCGGCTCGTGCACGCGCCTCCAGTCGCATTGTCCTCAGATCGACCACTACCCAAATGCGCTAATGTTTTTCAGCCATGGCCTGCAAAGCCACCATTCATCGTTCTGGCGCCTTCTGAGAGCCTATGGGAGCGTTAAAAAATGTCACGTTATGCCAGAGATCCCCTGTTTTGGTTAGAGATGATCAAGAAGGCCAAGAAATAGTCAGAGAGAGTGCTTCTTGTTTGGAATCTTCTCAGGTTTTGGCCTGCCAAATGAGTTCTGTTATACTCACAGACACCATTCAAACAGTTTTATAAACTTTAGGGTGTTTTCTATCCATATCAAACAATTATATGCATATTCTAGTTACTGGGCAGGAGTAGTAACCAGATTAAATCGGGTACATTTTTTATCCGGCAGTGCAAATACTGCCCCTTATCCCCAACAGGTTAACACCCCTAGTGTCCATACTGTGTATTTAGTCATGCCTTTCGGATTATCGAACTCACCGGCAGTCTTTCAAGCATTGGTCAATGACACCCTGAGGGATATGTTGAATCGGTTTATATTTGTTTACCTCGATGACATCCTGATCTTCTCCAAGACCCTTCCGGAAAACATACTGCATGTCCGCCAAGTCCTGAGATGCCTCCTGCAGAGTCAACTATATGTCAAGATAGAGAAGTGTGAGTTCCACGTATCCAAGTTTCCTTCCTGGGTCACATTATCTCTACCACAGGCATCGAAATGGACCTCGTTAAGATTGAGACAGTCGCCGACTGGACCTCTCCCACCTCACTCAAGGAGGTCCAGCGGTTCCTCGGGTCTGCCAATTTTTACAGGCGTTTTATACGCAACTTTGGTGTGGTGGCAGCACCTCTCACGGTCTTAACCCGCAAGTCCCAGACCCGTTTTTGCTGGACCCACGAGGCTGACAGGGCATTCCTGGAGCTCAAGGGATGTTTCACCTCTGGACCTATCCTCGTTCATCATGATCGAACTCGTCCCTTTGTGGTGGAGGTCGACTCCTTGTACACCGGAGCAGGGGTGGTCCTTTCACAGCGGAACAAGGAGGACAAGAAACTGCACCTATGCGCCTTTTTCTCCAAGCGGTTCTCACCAAGGGACGCAACTACGATGTAGGCAACCAGGAGCTCTTGGCAGTTAAGTGGGCCCTTGAGGGTTGGAGACACTGGTTGGAGGGGGTACCTCATCCTTTCGTGATCTGGACGGACCATAAACAGTTGGTCTCCATTCAAGAAGCCAAGTGGTTGAATGCTCGCCAGGCTAGATGGGCTCTGTTTTTTAACAGGTTCAATTTCACACTAACACACTAGCACTGTAAGCTTTGTATGTCTTGGCCTTAACGTATGACAGCATACATTATGTAATCCCTTATATTTCTGTTGTCCTTTCTATGGTCCTTTGTTGATTTTGACACATTTTGAACATTTTCAGTCAAACACTGCATACAGATGCACACCATCCATGTCGAAAGATCTCTTTCAACATTAAATAAAAAATGGATTAAAATGGATTTGAGGTTTTATGTTTTTTTTAAAATATTGTTTTGCGGGCCTGTGTCATTTTCAAAGGTGTCATTTCAGTGAAAAATCCATTCATATTGGAAAGAAAAAACACAAATGAACATAAATGAAAAGCATAACCATGAGAGGCAGGCATAATAAACCCTTTGACTGCCATTCTCTCAGGTTGTTTGGGGTGGATTTCGGGCAAATGATGAGGTGGTACTATTCCTCCATACACAACACTTTGTGTGGGAGTGTGCAAACAGATGGAAGACCTGATCTAAATTATAATCTGGTTATCCAATGAGAAGAGGGACAGCTCTAAATTGACAGGCATGAAATTAGCATGAACCTATGTCTAGATCACCACAATGGAACTAAGAGGAGGGTGACAATAGTCACGCGGAAAGCAACAAACCTTCTGCATTTATGAAAATGTGATAGAGATTAATTTGTGGCATTTTTTTTGTGGATGACTTTGTATTTTATCCATATTTTTGTGACTTATTAGAACAGTAAGTCAAACTATGTTTGAACGGTCATCAAACTTGTTAGATACCTTATCAACATAGAATGTGATTGAGAGGAACAATGAACAAGATCTATTGGGGCAATGCTACAGTCATTCAGTCATTTGCACACGTGCTGCTGTGCGTTTTGTTGCCAACCTTACTTTGCTACCTGACAACTTTACGGTTTTTACTTTTTAATACCGTTCATATTTTTTGTTTTTCCCTCACTCAACTTTTTTTCATTCAACTTTTTCACTCAGGACGTTTTATCTGGACAAGGTTCGTCAGGACTTCCAACAGCCGAAGCTAAGTAGTAACATTAACATGATGCCTTCTAATTGCTGTCGCTGATAGCTGTGCTGCAAGCCCAGCTTCAGACACAATCGTTAGGCAAGGGGAATTTCCGTGTAGGAAAGGATGAAACAGCGTCTGTGCCACCAGTAAGTACAGACAGCCGGACAACTTTCTCATGGCTTCTGGACGGAAATGCTGCAGGAATGCTCAACCGGTGTCGCTCATTCAGCCAACAGAAACTTTCAACCAGTTCTCCCCATTAAGCAGCGAGTCGGAGTCAGAGGCCGAGCCTTCTCTGGTCTCTACTCCTCCCGTTACGGGGTCTGAGACGCCGAAGCTTCCCACCATTAGCTCTGACAAATTGAAAGCCCTAGTCATTGGCGACTCCATTACCCTCAGTATTACACTTAAAACAAATCATCCAGCGATCATACACTGTTTACCAGGGGGCAGGGCTACCAACGTTAAGGCTAATCTGAAGATAGTGCTGGCTAAAGCTAAAACTGGTGAGTGTAGAGAGTATAGAGATATTGTTATCCACGTCGGCACCAACGATGTTAGGATGAAACAGTCAGAGGTCACCAAGCACAACATAGCTTCAGCGTGTAAATCAGCTAGAAAGATGTGTCGGCATCGAGTAATTGTCTCTGGCCCCCTCCCAGTTAGGGGGAGTGATGAGCTATACAGCAGAGTCTCACAACTCAATCGCTGATTGAAAACTGTTTTCTGCCCCTCCCAAAAGATAGAGTTTGTAGATAATTGGCCCTCTTTCTGGGACTCAACCACAAACAGGACCAAGCCTGGCCTGTTGAGGAGTGACGGACTCCATCCTAGCTGGAAGGGTGCTATCATCTTATCTACGAACATAGACAGGGCTCTAACTCCCCTAGCTCCACAATGAAATAGGGTGCAGGCCAGGCAGCAGGCTGTTAGCCAGCCTGCCAGCTTAGTGGAGTCTGCCACTAGCACAGTCAGTGTAGTCAGCTCAGCTATCCCCATTGAGACCGTGTCTGTGCCTCGACCTAGGTT